>NW_004567115.1:1968346-1993902 GCF_000260355.1 Condylura cristata | reverse complement strand
TATTATATATATACACACATACTGGTATATATATGTTATTATATATATGTAATAAACAATTTTTAAAAATTTATTTCAACAAATATGTAGCAGAGAGAGTGGCAGATAAAATGGTGTTCTATTTTAAAAATTTTGAGAAACTTTCATACAATTTTCCATAAACACTGGAACAGAGCTTCACCATTCATTAAAGGTGCAGGCAAGAGAGAAGCTCCATGCAGACACTCATGAGGGAGTGAGCAGCAGTTGTGTGGAGGTGTGGGATAGAGAGAGAGGATGAGCCACAGCTGCAGCCACGTGGTGTAGTTATGCTTTTCTGTGCGGGCTTCACAGAATTGGGCTTTGTGGGCATGGGCCACTTGGCAGAGGCCATTGAGTATGGCTTTTTCTGAATAGTTGTTTTGGCAAAATTTTGTTAGGCCTGGTAAAGAGAAGAAGGGAGACATTAAGAAACAGGGGATTTGTTGATGTGTGGCCTGGAGAAGTTGAGAGACTCAGAATCAAGTATCATGCTAAAATATACAAGTGTGGCCATTTGGCAGATTCTTCAGCCACTCCAGCTGTTGTTTGGGAATTTCTTGTTTGGTTTTGTGCTGGGACATTTTGGCAGCCCAAGGAGCACTGTGTTATTTCATTATATCTTGATGTGCATCCTATTTTTTCAGGTCTGTTGAATTTCCAGGTATAGATATTTAAATCCTATCACAATTTGGTGAAATTTTCAGATTTCATTTCTTCAAATATTATTTGTTGTCCTTTTGTTGTCTTTCTCTTTTCCTTCTGCAATCCTGCAATGCAAATATCCCTTCTCTTAAAGCTATTTCATATATATCTTAGGTTGTCTATATTTTTCTTAATACTTTTTCACCATTGTGAAGATCTTTTTGAATATTTTTCATTATCCTACCTTCCAACTGATTCATACCTCAGTCTCATTGAGTCTATATTAAGCCTCTTTATTGTCTTTTCCTATTATTTACCTTTGTAATTTCTGTTTTTTGCTTTATCCTATTTTCTCTGTTTTTACTGTATTTTGTGTCTTGTTCATTATTGTTTTAGTTTTAGTAAACTTCATTAAGATCATTCTTCTGAACTCTTTTTCTGACAATTTATATTATATTGTATTTGTGATTTTTCTCCCAAGGGTTTTTTTTTTTTTTTTTGATCGCAGAAGACGGAATACTCTATGTCGAGCAGTGACAAGAGTTATCTATTAATGGAAGTGTATTCTTCAGCTCCTTATTCTCTTTGGTGTTCTGTGATCTTTTCCCCTATACAATAAGGTAATCTAGCTTCCTTCTTAGACTTGAAGTAATAGCCTTCTGTTAAATTGACTTACATAGGTATTACCTTGAGTCTTTAGTCTTGGATACTGTGCTTTCTTGTTGCTGTATTGGTTGACACTTCATTTTGAATCAGGATAACTGAAGTTCACGATTCACTGTCGAGTAATGATCCAAGACCATGGCAGTCAGGATGGGAGACGGAGCTATGGGATGTATAGATGTTGCTAAGTAAATTGCCAAGGGCATAATCTTCTTACACTTCTGTAGTCACTTGAGTCAAAGGGGACTCTGAAGTCACCATCTGGTCAAGGCACATTTTCCTGGTGTTATTTTCCCAGAAGTCCTAACTATAACTCACCTACTCACCTTCCAGCCATTGCCTATCTCTGAAATTAGCAAATTTGCTGGGCTCATTAAAAAAAAAAATTAAAAAAATATGAATTTCATGGTAATAAATTTCATTGCTTAAGTTTTTTAAAAAATGTTGAGCATTTTACCTTCTTAGAATGATTTTCTGCTCCTTAGATTTTTATATGTTAAAGTCCTAGTTATAGTCACTTGTGAGATATTTTTATCTTTTCTTTCACTTTGATTAGAGGAATTGGAGTAAAAGGGAACATCCAGAAAGATCTACAGGAAGTCTGTCATTAAAATTTTTTCTACTACCAAATATAGTTAGTTATCAACTAATTAATGATATTTAATTTTTCTCATGAGGTTTTCAGTGAATATGTTATTGTTCTACAAAGAAAATATATCTGCATACCTTGAAATTCTATAATACTTTGAGGGAAATATCAATATTTAATTGATAAAGAAAGCAAATATATTTAGTTCAAAATATGTATTTGTTTGCAATTTGGGGAATTATCACTGAAATTCTGAGGGTGCATTACATTCCACCAGCTCCTGACAGCTAAAGATCAATGTTCCATTTAAGGCATGTCAGAGTCAGCAGCAAGTCAACAAACCTCTAATTAAACTTCCTTTCCTTTCAGTTATATTTAACAAAAATAGAAAGACCATTGAAATGAAGACTAAAATAAAACAAGACTATAAACTTTAAGTCTGACTCACTAAGGCTTTTATATATTACTGGATCTGGATCTCAATTGTTTATGTAATTTTGTAACAGTTCTTTGAGTTCTCTTCCTGTTCTCCTAAGATAATTTTGTACTAAGGAGGAAAAATTGGAGTTGTACGTTTTGGAGCTGAAAGACTAATCTCCTATATATGTAGCTAAATATTGCTGCTAACTTTTACTGTACAATTAACATTTACATGACATCTTATTATTTGTATTTGCAGTAAATCATTAGAAGATACAGTTTAATTTTAAGGAAAAGAGTCTTAAGTCTGACTTTATTCCATTATACCAACTATATATATATATATGTAAATATATATATGCACATATATATTACTGTATAAATATACAGATTTTTATATATTATAGAAGAAAAATTAATGTTTTTAAGAACCACTAATTATATAATGTGACAGATATAAGAAATAAATACAAGATGCATTTTAAAGATACCAATATATTGGGCCCTCCCTGGTGGCATGGCAGGTTAAACCACAGCATTGAGAAGCTAAAGCTACTTTAGCATGAGTTTGATCCCTGCCCTAGCAATGATCCACATGGCATGGCAGACCTCTCCTGACCCGACCGCTGCTCCCCTCAGCAGTGTACTTTGTCAAACTGCCTGTTCTGCTCCTGTCACTTGTTCCTGCACCTCTGGCCTATACTCCAGTTCTGCATGCATAAATGAATAAATCTTTAAAAAAGTTACTAATATATAAATTATATTATGTGATAATATTTATTTTCTATGCAATATATTATATAATGTAAATAAATACATCTATGTTTGTATCTGTATGCTTAACACACCCACAGATACATGTACACACAGACATGTTGTGGTACAGTTATTAGATACAGAAAGTTGGGAAGCTGAATGAAAGCCCTGTTGACAGTGCATTTGTCCATATGTGTTTGAGAAGTGGAAAGGCACTTATGCAAGAGGAAGCACAAGAGGAAACACACACATTTCCAATTAAACTCCTTCCCATCATATAGTGAATCAATTACCTGGAAACTAGGAAACATTCTTTCTGCAAAATTTCAGGGTTGGACAAGTAAGGTTTTTTTTCCCTACACAATGCACATACTTTCATTTTTTTTTTTAATCTAATGTCAAAAACTGAGTTTTCGTGATTCTAACAATTGTGTTCAGATTATTTTTAGGCAAAAACTGGTATTCATGTCCATCTATTTCACTTTTTTCATCATTTGATCACTTTTTCAAATTCTCTATAAATTATTCATTGAGCCACTAGAAATTGTGTTCAAAGATTTATCAGGGAAGAAAATTGTATAGGCGGTTTTAAGGTAAGAATATGAAAAGCAAACTAATTAAAGCTGTCCTCTTTTTCTGCAGGCAGACCTACAGAAGAAACTATTTTCTTCCAGTTCTCTAATTTGCAAAAAAAAAAAAAATAGCTTATTTTAAAATACTTTATTATTTGTAATTATTTTAGGGATGGTTATGTTTCATGAGGGGAATGCACTTTCCAGTTATTTTAAAATTTATAACAGCTTGGTTTTTCAGACACAGTACCTCCATTCTAAATTGTCTGGAAATAACATTAGTTCATGGACACTGGAGACTCCAATTTGTGATTTTTAAAAAAATATATTTATTTATTTACATACACAAGAACTGGACTACATCTAAGTTGTATGGGGTGAGAGGATTCACCAGAGACAGAATGGGGAACAGAACAGGCAGATTGACTGAAATACATTGCTCAGGGGAGCAGCAGAGGAGACAAAAGAGGTCTGTTTGCCATGTGGGTCAGCTTGCTGACCCGGAATTGAACTTATGCTACAGTGGCTAAGGACAGCTTTATAGTGCAGCTCTTTAACCCACTGTGCCAAAAGGAGGGCCCCTGTGATTTTTAAAACAGTTTTATTTATTCATTCATATAGTACTAGGGTACAAGTCAGAAGTACAGGTGCCATGAGAGGCTTCACTAGAGACAGAGTCGGGAGCAGAACAGGCAGATCGATGAAGTACACTGCTGAGGGGGGCAGTGGGTTGGTCGACAGAGGTCTGCCACCCCATGTGGGTCACCTCTGCTCTGAGGAATCGAACTGGTACTGAAGTGGCTGCAGCCAGCTTAAAGTGCTGCATCCTAACCTGCTGCTCCACCAGGGTGGGTCACCCCCCTGTGTGTGTGTGTGTGTGTTTTTTTTTTCCTGAGAAAACAAAATGATAGCTACTAGATATGGTACTTAACTATTATTATATTCTCTTGTCTAAGACATAAGTTTGATTGAAGTTAACAAAATCTACTGTAGTTGTTTTAAGTAATAATAGATTATTAGGATGTATTAGTTACTCTGTGAAACTTTCTGAGAGGACTGAGGGACTACATTCTAGGTTGACATGAGAGTAGTAATTCCATTCCATTAAGATAAGATATAAATACCCACACAAGCCCACAGTGATTTTACTAAAGTTGTTCTTTTTCTATCGCCAAACCCTGATCACATCTGATTCGATGATAGGAACATTGTCGCAACTGAAGATACTCTCCACTCTACACATGTGCCCCTTGACTTCCTCACATTTTTGCTCCCAAATTAAAGTTTATTATGAGTGTATCTCGTCTAGTGAAAAATTTACCTAGCTCAAAGGAGTGATAGCTAGATATAAAAAAAAAAATCTTCCCTTGGGAATTTTATACAATGTGGAAGAATAGAAAAATACAAGGATGAGGATAAGAAGCTAGGAAACAGTCACTGAAGATGGTTATCTATTCTGTGAAATTCCCACTCAGAAAAATCATCAATAATATGGTATGATTTTTTTAATTGTGCTAACTTTGTAGCTCCAAGGAATCTATAAACCAAAATTGGGGTGGGGGAAGTAAGTTAAGTGGCTCACTAGCACTGAAATAATGCAGTAAAGAAGTCAAGACATAGTTACCCACATAACTGTGCTGACTTATCTCACTTAACACATAGTTTAGACTTCCATTTTATGGCACTATATTTCACTTTGATATAGGAAAACTAAATTATAAGTTCAGGTACATTTTACCCCAGATTAAATCTCTTACTCCTTATGAATATTTAGACAATGCAGCATGAATCAAACCAATAGATTAATGTTTCATTTCACGTAGCTTGTACAATGAAACCTCCATGTACCAGTAAACCTCCATGGTTCACTTATGAGAAAGTTCACTACTGATTAATGATGGTATGGTTAAATAATACAGACCTTAACATAATCTATTAATTTATTCAGTACCCAGGCAGATTCTTTCACATGGTTATGGAAGAATTCATGGTAATATAAACATAACTTAGGAATAATAACAATAAATAACATAAATAGGATATATAAAACAACACAATTATAAACATAATGTAAATAAAAAGATAAGAATTCAGAGAATTTGAGCTTAAAGTAAAATATATATGCTTTTACACTTCACAAATGAAAAGTGCTATTCACATATGTGTTTTCTAGAGTATGAAAAAGATAATAGAATATTTGAGGACCAAATTCAATTTTAACAGCTTTTTCCACTAGACCATATGTGTAGTAAACATTTCATGCAAATAATAACATATACTGAAGGTTCAGAGAACACATAATTACTTAATTAAAATAATTAGTAGCATTAGAAAACATTCGCCTTTTTTTCTTCTTGTGTTTTTTCCCATCCCCATGAACATACCTATATGATAAAAGCTTATACATATTTATGATCATTACAGTATTACTTTCACAATTTATAGTCTTTAAACATTCTCTAAGACATATTTCATCTTCATTGCAAATAATATCTTCCCTACATTGGGCTTGTTTCTCATTTTGGCTTTAAATTTTGCTTTTGCCCAGTTGATACTACTATCTTGCTTTTGCTCTACTTGCTTATTATCTTTCACATACATTTTGTCAAGTTTGCTTTTACATATTCTCTCTCCTATACAGACTAGAATATGTTGTCCCCAAAATGGCTCACCTTTAACTGGTAATTCTGATAGGAAGAGAAGCATCCAAGAAATTCTGCTATGATAAACCTAGATAGCTAAAATCAACATGTATTTACTTTTACATAAGCCAGGTAATGTATCTCAACAGCTGTCAAGAGGTAGTTTTTCAATCTTAAATTTTGGACTATTACTCAATAAAATGAAAGGAAAAATGAAGGAAAGTAGTTGGGTTTGAGACGTTTTGCAATAAAGAATAACATCTGGCTTTACCAAATATACAATGCATAGCCCCACACTCAGGTGCTTCTGATGAAAGAGGAAGGCCAAAGGATGAGAGAGTGTGAAAATCAGCAGTTAGGAGCTGATGGAATGCAACAACATGAAGACTGCTCTTTAGATAGCACAGTATAGTTATACTCTATGGATAATTACATTGTCACTCACTTATACCCATTTCTTATCAGAATAGATACTCAGTGAACAAAACATTTTTATTGCTTAATTGGTTTTTGTTAGGGGAACTTCTGATTTTTTTGTTCATCTGGCAAACAATATGGTATTACCTTTAGCTCCAGAGTCTTTTCCCAAAATTTAACAAACAACAAAAAAACACATTGATAGCAAAAGACAGAGAGACAAACATTACACAAGAATTTGGCCAGGGTTTTGAACGTTAAGACAAATATGGCATAGTTGTTTCCCAGGCTTTTATAGTAGCAGGTAATTAATCCTATGGGAGTGATTTATTCTGTAGTGGTTTTTAGTTTCTGATGGATTAGAAAAAGCCACATGTGAAGTATTTAAATCACACCACTATACAAACAGTGAGTAGTGTTTAAAGTCCCTAGCACAGCTCCCACTGTTTGTATATACAAATAGTGGGAGAGGAACTTGAAGTGGGAGAGGAACTTGAAGAAACTGTATGCAGCAGGTTTACAAAGAAGACCCTTCCTTGTGCAGCAGGTCTTGTGCCATTTATTGAAAGCATACAGGCGGGTAAAAGCTGATCACATGCCAATGGTATGCGGAGTAAGAGTCAAAGAGTAGGACTAAAATGAGGACAATGTGTAATGAAGAACAGCGAATAGGATATCGTGACCATACAACAAGAAACATTTGTGTCAACAAAGGTTACCTAAAGATGTTATCACAGGCAGAGTTATCCGGAGATCACCATAGTCATGTGATCAAGTAAGTGGCAGTCTAGGTGTTCCTGGCCTGCTTGTGATACAGGTTAATCTCCATAGGTAGTCAAGAAATGCTCTGTTGTTATTTGCAGATAGTGAATAGTTCACAGTTGCCCATGAATGGCTAGCAAATAGCAGCCCACAAGGTAAACCATAGTTTCAGGCTGTGGAGCAATTTGACCAAGAACCTCAACTTTTCCTTGTGCACCAGTAAGTTTTAGAACTTTAAATATTAAGTAAAATTTTAATAGGTGGATTGAAATAAATGTGAGAGGAAGTCTTCATAGACAAGGATAAAGACCTGTGCTAAACCACAGTGGCATGGCTCTGAATGCTGGTGATGAAACTGAAATTTAAAGAAAAGTTCTGACTAAGAAGGGTAGTTAGTATGCCAGTAAAGTGCCTGCCTCTTGCAGACAGATGAGAAGAACCAGAGTTCTAAAATCCAAAATAACATGTTCAAAGATGGATTTAGAAAGACCATTCTCTTTGGAGTTTACAGCCTAAAGCATTTAAGTGATGATAATAAAATAATATTTTAAATATAACTAGAAAATTCACTAAAAATGAATTTGCACAGAGGTCAAACTATCATATAGCAGAGGGAATAGAAAGTAGGAAATAGTTCCCAAAAGGTACTTTAAGAGCAAAATATAATGTGTAAATCTAGAAGTCTCATTCAGTTAGGAAATGTCTTTCTGTGGAGAGTTGGAGTCTGAAAATCATCCTGAATAGACTTCAGTCTTGACAGTTACACCACAGATTTATCTCTGTTGTTAACAACAAAAGAAGCACTCAAGCCATGGGTCTCAGTCTGTTTCAGCTGGTAACAAAAATCCAAATAATACTGAGAAAACTACATCATTGCCCATTGCTCTTTAAGGGACTCTCTAGTACCCTAGAAAAAAATCTGTCTCTGTCAAAAAAATATGGTGAAAAGAACTATATAACGTTAACAAAAGTTGTCACAAATAAATTATTTATTTCAACAAACAATGTGAACATATCAGAACAGATGTGGCCTCTAACAGTCAAAGTAACATAATAGAAAAATTTTTTCAATATTGAAAAAATTAAGGGATTCAAAATCTCAGAAATTATATAGTCATCTGATTGGATGATATGAAGGTGGAACTGAGAGAAAAAATGAACTGAAAATTAAAATGAACATTTTTTTTTTAAATTTACATATTTTGCATTACTGTGTAGTCCACATAAAATTCACACCACCGGTTCAACCATGAACCATCACACCAATCCCTTGTGTTCTTCTCTCCCTCCGCCTGCCCCCTAGCAGAATGTCTCTGAGTGCTGGTTTCCTGTTAATTTTGCTTATTATTGTTGTTATGAAAAAATATTTAGAAATCAAGGTGAACTAAAAAACTAGAGCACAAAAAAATGCATAGACACCAGAAAATCACTGTAAGTGAAGGTAGACAACTAATAAATAAAAATACTTAAAAAAGGTTATAATAATAAATAATTATCCTCAGTAAATAATTACTGTGAGGATGGCTGCAAGAATCTAAAGACAAAAAGATAGAACTGCAAATGAAAAGATACAATGCATATATTACAGGTTTTGATTTTTGAAAAATAATGAAATCAATTAAAAATGGTGGCAGAAGAGATAGTGTAAATGGAAATAGAAAAATTTGCTGATCAACAGTTATTAGGATTAAAATACTTTTTTCAAAATAGAAATAACCTTAAAGCTATAATAGATTCTAAGTTTATATTAATGAGAAAGAGAGGAAATAAAACTTACTTGCATACTATAATGCTGAAAATGGAAAAAAATAGCTTTAGAGCAGTTGTGATTACTATTATTTTAGAAAGATATTAAAATGAAGATGATGTTGTGAGTTCAAAACTTTCCAATAGAGAATGAAATAGCATAGGGGGTAGAGACAAAACAAGCAGTAATATACTAGAATGTATGCATCCATACACTTTTATAGGCATAATACTTTTTGCAGAACAGAGAAAATGTGTATAAGTTGCATCGATATATATTAACAGACTTAAACGTTATAACATAGGAAAATATTTTCAGTTTAACTTAGCAAAATTTAACTTTATGTTGTATGCAAAAGATATAACTAAAATAAAGAGAATTGAAAAGACAAACAATAAAAGCAGGAACAAAAATATATCAAGAAAAGCAAGCAAGAAAAAATCTTGGGCCATAATATTGATATAAAACCAGGTAGATTTCAGGTCAAGAGAATTAAACAATACAAAATAGGACACTTTCTAACACTAAGCGCTACAATTTACAATGAAGATATTAATATCTATTCACCAAATATCAGTACAGGTTTTATAAAGCAAAATGATAGGAGACAAAAGGAGAAACAGACACATTAAAAATAGGAAAGTTTAGCACACTTTGCTCAGACTGAAATAGATCAAGTGAACAAAATGTTAGCAAGGAAATAGAAGACCCAGAAACCAAAAGAAAGTCTATAGACATATCATAAACATTTTATTCTGAGAGCATGGATTATATCTTCTTTTCAGAGATTAAACTTGACCTTATACTTGGATCAAATAACTAAAAAAATTTAAAAAAATGCAGAATTATAAAACTGCAGTGCAAGACTCAACTAGCAATAATTAGATAACAATAGCTTTTCAAACAGAAAGCTTTGAAATAAGGTAATATCAAGTGAGAGAACTTGAGCTGTATGGAGTGATTAGAACTGTGTGACTAGAGAGAGCTGAAAATGTTAATGTTGTAAAGCACTCCTACACACAACAAAATACAAGAAAATAATTCCAGTTTGTTTCCAGTGGTTGTCTCTATGTGGTAGAATTGCAGGTTGCAGACTATTGAAATTTTGTCTTTCCTCATATTTCCCAAATTTTATACAATCAGCATACATCTTTTTCATAAATCTTTTTTCTTGTAGGAATCATCTCAGATACAGAAGATGAAAATAGTTATACACCTCATTCATTCCATCTTATCATCTTTGTTCCACACAAGGCTTTTTTGTTTTTGTTTTTTTCATTCATGTCTATTCTTATCTTCATCCCTACTCCTTTACTCCTTCCTTCCATAACCAGCTACTATTTAATATTTAGTGCATTCAACTTTTATTACATATCTTCTTGTAAATGTCTCCACATTTGTACATGAATTTTAATTTGCATCTATATAGAACTCTGAAGTTTACAAGTTATCTGTACCAAGTCCCATTCTAAAAGAACAGGTAAAGTAAATTCATATGTGTTATGTGCAGCACTGTGAAGCTGGCCGCAGCCACTTCTGAGCGAGTTCCATCCCCAGCCAGGGTGCTGACCCACATGGTACAGCAGACCTCTCTTCTGTCACCTGTTGCTCCCCTCTGCAGTATACTTCATCAATCTGCCTGTATTGTTCCCTACTCTGTCTCTAGTGAATCTTCTCACTGCCCCTGCCTCTGGCCTGTACCCCAGCTCTGTATGCATATATAAATGAATCTTAAAAGAAAACAGAATGAAAAGGAAGAGCATAACATATCCTCAATGAAGACTTGAAACACATCTAAACTTACTTAGCATTTCAAAATAAATTTAAAAATATCAAGTAAATGATATGATGTGAAAAATCATAAACTTGAATTATAAAATTCAGAAATCAGTGACAGAAGTTAAGGAAAATTAGAAAAAAACACTTCAGCAATGAAGTTGAAATCAATAAAATATAGCAGTGAATAAACTGTTTCAAGTACTAGGGCAAATTGCAAAAGAAAAAAAGGGACAAATGTTTTACATCTAATGGAAATGGATATGGAATTATGATTGAAAGAAAGAGACAAATCATGTATCAGGAAAAAGTAGAACCAACACATGAAGATAGGGTTTCCTGAATAAAAATAAAAGCAAGGGAGCAACAATATTAAAAATAGAACTTTCATATTTTTTCTTGAAATAAATACGCAAAATGGAAAAAAAGAACAAGTTAATCAGATGCAGTAGAGAAAGGTTATAATGAAAATTAGAACAGAAATAAAATAGTAATCAAATGAGCAGTCCGAAGTTAAATGGAATTTTAAAAACCTAGTTTATATAATGGAAATGGGAAAGTCTCTTCACAATTGCTGTTGCAAAAATGCAACAGTCACATGCAAAAGAATGAAACTTGACCTTTTTCTCACCGTACTCAAAATTTGACCTCAATGGTTCAACTATTTGATGTAAATCCTGAATTTATAAAATACATAGTAAAAATATCTCGGAACATTCTGTGATATTTGCTGCCGGGAAGTTCATTGGTACTCAACTCTCTCAGTAAGGAAAACAAAAGCTATAAAGAACAAACGGGACTATACCAGATTCAAAATCAATACAGAGAAAATTGTCTTTATTTTTTTAAATTAATTTATTTATATATTCTTTCTTTCTTTCTTTCTTTTCTTTCTTTTTTTTTAAATTTTTTGTCTGCTTTCTTTTCTCAGTGTACTCCCCAGCAAATTTCCACCATCAGTTCACCTGTGCACGATTACCATACACCCTTGTGCTATTCCCTCCCTCATTTTGAAGCCTCTCCCTTCTCCTCACTTGAAAAGTGTATTTAAAGGGGAAAGTCACCATAATGAGTAGGAAAATATTTTCAACACCACAAATTTGACAAAGACTAAAGATCCACAAAAAAAACATATACAAGCCTGAAAATGAAAATATCAGTTAAAAAAAAAAAAAAAGAGGTAGAGGCCTTCCCTGGTGATGCAGCTGGTTGGAACTCTGCACTGTTACTCAAAGCGAAGCTAAACCGAGCAGTGGCCACTTCAGGGTGAGTTTGATCCCGGCCCCAGAGGTGACCCACATGGCTTGGCAGACCTCTGCTGACCCGCCCCTCTCCCCCCTCACCAGTGTACTTTGTCCATCTGCCTGTTCTGCTCCCCACTCTGTCTCTGGTTAATTGTCTTGCCACCCCTCTACTTCTGGATGTACTCCAGCTCTACGTGCATAAATAAATAAATATTTAAAAAAAAAGTAAAAGAGTTAAGTATAGACTTGTACAAAGAAAACATCAGATAGCCAACAGATAGATATAAATATATCAGGGAAATGTAAATCAAAACCACAATGAAATGCCATCTCATATCTACAAGAATAGCCCATATCAAAAAGACCAGAAATAGTGTTGTGGAAGTATGAGAAGGAAAAATCCACATGTAATGTTGGAAATGCAACTCCTGGGGATCACAGTATAGAGGTTTCTTAAAATACTGAAAATATATCTACCATGTGATCCAGAAATCTCCCTCCTAGTTATCCTAAACAACAAAAATTGTATATAAGTGATATATATATATATTTCTGTGTGTGTATATTTACATAATCATTTGTATGATTATTTGTTTATCAGGAATCTATTTTATATTTTACAGATATTGGTACTTTAATCTTCCACCTTTATATTTCCATGTGTTTCTAAAATCTTATTGAATCTTCCTTACTTAACATTGTAGGCACACTGGGGTAGCCTGTAATATAATCCATATAATTAATGGTTGAGAGAAGTACTTTCTGGAAGCCAGAGTATCAATAGTATCTTTGTCCGGAATGTGACACAATAATTGACATATATATTGATAAATATATATATATATATATATATATATTATATATGACCTCTGTGTGATGACACTGAGCCAACCCAGGTAACTCAGAATAACACTCCCATCTCAAAATCCTTAACTAAGTCACATCTATAAAGTTCCTTTTGAGTGTAAGGAAGTAGTTTCAAAACATCTGGATATTAGGACACAAACATTTTGGGGTTGCCTTTATTCTGCCCACTACTCACACAACTTCTTTGAAATGCTAAAATACTTCTTCCATGTTTTGCTAACTGTTGTTCATTTTTTAATCAGTTTTTCCTTTGCATATACTTTTTTCTTGTTTAGTTGGTGGCTTTTGTAAGGATCTAGGAATAATAACAAAGTGTCTTAGTCAATATGTAGCATAAAATGTTATTAATTGCTACCCATTTTCACTTTGCATTTTACTATAGCATGATTTTACTCTGAGGAGAAAACGTCATCCTCAGTGACTCCTGAGGTATGATTCAGATGTGAGTGATCAGTACATTGCATTTTGTTTTATTTGGCAGATGGTCTGTCAGTATGAAAAATGTTACTTTTGGTGGAATTTTTATGAGTCATTCTAGTAATGCTTAGATCAAAGATGGTTATTCTTAAAGAAACTAATAATGGAGTTAAAACTCCTGACACTTGGCCCTCCCTGGTGGTGCAGCGGGTTAAAGCACAGCACTGAGAATCTAAAGCCACTTCCGCATGAGTTTGATTCCCACCTGCCCCGGAGGTGACCACATGGTGTGGCAGACCTCTTCTGACCCGCCCGCTGCTCCCCTCATTTCAGCTAGCTTGAATTTCAAGTAGCTTGAAATCAAAATAAATTTATGAACATATTAAAATTACTGTTTGCATGCTGTTTTTTCTTTGTAACCTTTTATGCCATGTATTTTATGCATGCATATGTTAATTATATGATAGAACTATTAACTGAACTTAACCTATTTATGAATATTGATTCAGAGACCCATAGTATTGATTTCACTCACAATATTGCTTCACACTGAAAGAGCTTAATACCTAAACAAGAGAAAATCAAAGCATTGAAAGATTCAAGTTTTCCATAGGGAATAATTCATGGCTCATCTGATCACATTTCTTTAATTCGGCCTCAGTTTGTCCCTAGGAATGATTTTCATGAACTACTTCCTGTGGCTCTCTGAACTCAGTCAAGAATACTGTGAGAGGAGCATCCTTGGTGGCTCAGAGTTTAGGTCCAGCGCCATCACCACTACGGCCTGAGTTCAATCCCAAGACAGAAGCTGTCACACATGCTGCAACAGAATTCCCCTGTTCTTGCGCACTGCTCCCTTCAGCAGCGTCTCAGTAGATATGTCGTTCTGCTCCCTACTCTGTCTCTGGTGAGTCTTATCACACCCCAACACCTCTGATCTACACCCTAGTTCTTGTATGCATAAATAAATAAAAATAAACATTTTTTAAAAGAATACTATGAGAGAAAGAAACAACTATTAACTTATCAATATCTAAATATTATTTTGTGAATGTCAGAGAGCTATATAAAATTATAATTATGCATTTCTGTCCTATCTTTTGCTTTATTCCATATAAAGCACTTTTTGATGTCTACAGGCAGCTGACAGTGGATAATCATTCTCCTTTGTTTCAGCCACTAATGAAAATACCTCATTATATATGATTTTCAGTAAAATCTACTCTCAACTTTTTATTTATTTTTTTAAGATAAAAAATGAAAGACAGAATGGGGAGCAGAATAGGCAGATCGACTTGAAGTACACTGCTGAGGGGAGCAGCGGGAGGTCAGAAGAGGTCTGGCAACCCAAGTGGATCACTTCTGGTACCGGTGAACTTACAGTGAAGCTTCTGAGACTACCAGCAGCTTGCACCACCAGGAAGGGTCCTACTCTACTTCTCAGAAAATATGTCAGGCTTTAAAATAAGACAAATAATTTAGAAGATTTGATATTTAAATGGGGTTGCAATTTTGAGAAATTTGTTCTGATGGAACAAATGTCTATGTCAATATGTGACACAATAATTTATATATATATATATATATATAACTATTATGTTTCAGTATTATCATTTCCCTTGCTTATGACAACATCCATTTAATAGTATATATTATATATGGACGTGCATATAATATATATATCCATATACAGATGTGCATATATACATACACACACATGTCAAATGAAGATGATAAAGCAATTACATAGATTTTTATTGGAATTAGTATTGAAGTGATTTCTATAACTTTTATTGATGTTCACTTATTTTTGAGAGTGCTGCAGGTTCTGGAAGCAGAAAATTGTATTTAAAGTGAATATGAACCTTGAACACATTAACAGTGATGAACTAATATTTAGACCCACTGGAAACTTGTGTGTGTATATACATAACCCACGTAAGACAAACACTTATGATACACATGCTTGCATAGACAGGTAACATATACACAGTTTTTAAACATTTAATGATTTTTGTAGAACCTGCTACAGGAAACCATATTTACTTCATACTTAATCCATGTTTTGTAGCTTCATAGGAGCTTAGATTATTTTTTACTGAGTTTTTTGTGACTGCATTAAAAAAAAAAATACCAGGATATAATTTTCTAAGCCACAAAGTTTAGTTTCTCTCAACACATTTAAATCTGTGACTATCCTGTATATTAAAGAAAGACAAATGAAAATTTGAACACACTCTCTGGGTAATAAAATTCTTAATAGAATGTAAATCCCTGTCTTGAAATATGTGTAGGTGTGTAACATTACATGCATAAAATATCTATACACAGACTCTTATAGATTTTAATGTGTTTATTTTAAAATACATTTTTATTTGTCCTGAAAGTAATTCTTTTCATCACAAACTGTTATTATATTTGAAATCATTATGATCCTTAAGCACCTGGTTAATCTTTTACTTAAATTTTGCATCAGCCAGGTGTCCTCTTACAGGATCACATAAAGATTGGACCTCATTTAAGTGTGAAATAATCCTGTTTCTTCTATGTGAGAGTGAATGAGCCCAGGATTAGATCAGATAAAACACACTCAAGCTAAAGTGCACAAGGTGGATTATGCAAGAAAAGAGGATTTAGTGAAGAACGGATCCACAACTTTTTGTTAACACAGAGAATGGTGGCTTTTGTAAGCAACATTTGTGGAAACTCAACTGGAGCTTTAAAAGCGTTGTCTTTTGTTGTACATTTCTCTGCATACATTTGCTTTATAGTTGGGAGTGCTAACTTTGGAAGCCATGCTGGGCCAGGACTCATGCTCATTTTGCCTAATGAAAGGCTAAGGATGTACTTTTCCTCATACATTCTTGTTTTGTCTTCTTTGAAGTTTATTAAGCTCTCCTGAAAGATGTGAAGTTCATTAAGCTGTTATTATCATGACCACAAATTAAATATATGTTCCCTGGGGAATGCTAAGCTTTAAGTATGAGCTACTATACTAAACTATTACTATAATGTTTACTTAATTACTATTGTACTACTTCTAGTTCTTAATACACAAAAAACCCACACCTATAAATGTCTATTACTGTAAGTTATGACTTTTATGTTATGTGTGTTTAATTATAAATTATTAATGTTTTAATGTCTCTTGAAGGTGAAACATTATATGTACAAGTGACAGGTGTAAGTTATATAGACAAATATTACTAACTTAAGATTTATTGTTAGCACTTCTAAAATCATGGTCTGTCCAACTCTCCAAGAGAGAGAATTTTATATTCCTTCAGCTCTCAAATTTTGATATTTCTGTTTTAACATGAGTCTTCAATGATAAGGGAAATACATATTATGCTGCAGTCATTGATCTTAGCTTCTCAGAGAACAAATTAATGATATCTTTAATTTAGAGATTAAATGATTAGAATTAATTTGTTAAGTATCAGTTTTTTATCAATAAAATTATTAACTATTAGATGTCAATAAGTAATTCTCATCTCTGCTAATACTAACTGAACCGTGTGTTAAACTTTCTCTTTTTTAACATTTTTAAACCATGATGAATTAAGTATGACCAAACCAAGCTAATTCTTAGCACCTAAATATAAAATTAGTATTTGCATCAATCATTTTTGATTGGCAAACTTAATACAAGTGAGTTAAAAAAAATTAGGCTAACAATAATGTCTTCCTTATAGATTTGTTTATGTAATATTGTCCAACATAGAGATATTTAAGTATTTTCAATACTCTATGGAAATATTACATACACAAACATAGGATAAGACATTTCCTTAGTTTTAGTAAATCGGGATGTGATTCAAGATGACAAGATTTTCTGGCCGCCTCAAAATAATTCTCCCACAATTTACCACATATGTGTTTTTACCAAAAGTATCTTTTACTAGAAAATTAATTTGTGGAGATTTTCTTAAAATGTATTAAAGCACCAGTGATTTAAAAAAAAAAAGTACTTGCAAATTAAGTCAGTTAAGATAATAACAGATGAATGACTCATTCAAATCTTATTTATTATTTTAATGTTGTATTCAACAATGACTATAAAAATAGCTTAACTACTGTGAAAAGATATGAGAAGTGTTGGCCAGTGGAAAGGAAGTATGTTTCTTGCATCTTTATTTCATTTTTACATAATTCAGAAGCAAATCTTCTACAAAAACAATGCTAGGATTTTACTTACAGCTCCTCCAAACTTGAGCCAATTTCAAAGCCCAGTTTCCTTAACTCTACTAGAACACTTAATATGCTGACCTTTTCCCCTAATTACAATTCCCCTTTAATCAGATTTCCTTGGATATTAAAATTATATTTTGCATAATTAGCATTTTGTGTAGACTTGTGAATTCCCTGTGGAATGAAACAGAAAATAAATATATAAACAGTGCAACAAATGATTAAAGCTAATGATTTAGCTTTATTATTTTTTTCTACATTAAGTTTGTTTATTTTTTTTCTTTTATTACATTTCAAAAATTTGAAATAGGAAGCTGATTAAAATTATCATAAACATCCAATAGCTTGCTTAATAATATTTACTACTATTAAAGGTTAAACAGATCCTAAAATGAGTATGTTTTATAGTTTATCTGGTTGTATTTATTTCATGAAATGACAGTTCATATTGAGTATTTTGTTGTACTGTGGTATAATATACATCACCTATGTTCATTCTGCAAATTTTATTTTAACTAAAAGGCTATTATGTGACTCTAACTTGACAAATTACAAATGGCCATAAACTTGGTTGGTTGAAAAGCAAAAATCTTGAAAGTAAAATAGCAGTAGTCATAACAATGCTAAGTTTAAATGTTGAACAATGTTCCAATGAAAACATAAAATGTAAACCAATATCCATTGAAAAAAAAATACCATGTGTTTTGAAGAAATAAAGGAAACCAAAAAAAAACATGATACATGTTTTTTGTAAAAAATGAATTTCATTCATTAGTTATGAAATAAAAAATAGCATGTGTTATTAAATAACAAATAAAGGAAAGGAAAATATAAATGCCACATGTAATATGTTAAAACTGAATTTCATCTATTAGTTACAGATCCTAATCCTAAAAATACTGTCCTGTCAAAAGTATGGTACTGAAATTTTTATGCCATTTTTAAAGTAACATTTTTATACTAGAAAATCAATGTTCTACAGAACAACTATGGAATCACACTTTTAGCATGAAATTGATGTTTTTTCTACTAAAATAGGAAATTAACAATATTTGTTGTCTTTCATAGTACAGCCATTTGCACATGGCATTGTTAAGAAGCATGTAAAAGTATCTGCAAAGTGACAAATATGCGCAGAAGAAAGGAATGCAAGTTGTTGATAAAATTCCTTTATCAAATGTTACCATTTGTCTTTATATATATCAAAAGCACACATTCGTAAACAAAAAAATTGCATTGGGTGGGCATGAAGAGATGTTGATAAGTTAGATGAAAGCTACAAAGAAATTGTAGGGTTTTTTTTTTTAAATGTCTATTGAGGTAAAGTTGATTTATATTACTATAGCTGCATCAGGAGTTGCAAGTTTAACTTCAGCAAATGTGTATTTTCACATCATGATCATCACCATTATTATCCTCCACCATGTTCCAGGGAGCCCCTCCCTCCATTTCTCCCACACCATCATCTTCAATGAGATGTTAAGAGGTTATCATTGGTTTAGTTTTGAATGATCCTGTGTTATATTTCTCTATATTCCATATATAAGTGATGCCATCTGGTAGTTAGTCTTTTTGAAGATAGACAGTTGTCTATCTTCAACTGTTGTCACAAATAGCAGGAATTCATCCTTGTTTGTAACAATGATGCACATAAGATAGATAGATAGATAGATAGATAGATAGATAGATAGATAGATAGATATAAATATACCATATTATTCTGATCCATCCTTATTTCCTTGGGCAATTAGGATATTTTCTCAAGTTAGCTATTTTATAAAGGATTTCAATGAACACAAAGGTAGATTAATACCTTCAAATTATGTTTTTGCATACTTTGGGTAGATACCTAGGAATGGAAATTCAGGTTCATATGTTAGATCTATTTTTAATATTTTGAGGAAAGTTTATACAGTTTTCCATAGGGACTAGATAAATCCACAGCACCAAAAGGGCACATGGTTTCTTCCCTCCTCCCAACCCCCCACGTTTAACAAACACTTGGTTCTGGTCTTTTCACTGTGGACCCTATTATTATTTGTCACAGGTTCCCTATTATTATTTGGTTGCTTTTAGTGTCTGAATTTAGAATTTATAGTAATTGTCTTATATTCAATGATTCCCTTTTGTTTGTGCATACATATTGATTAGTATCATGTCTTCCTGATACATTGATCCCTTAGTCATTTTAGAGTGTCCATATCTGTCTGTTTTACTTTTTTATTTGGAAGTCTGTTTTATCTGATGTTAGTATGGTTCCCTTGACCTTTTCTGTATCCCATTTGCTTGAAAGATGGTTTTCAAATCATTTTAGTCTATGTTTAAATTTGGGATTCAGTTGAGTCTCATGTAGACAACAGAAAATTGTATCCCATTATTTTTTTAAACAAATAGCTACTCTCTGCCTTTTGTTTGAATAATATTGGCCATTTATTGTTAGGATGAATATTGATTGATTGATGATTAATTATTAACATTTTGGGTTTTTTTAGTTTTCTGATTATATGTTGTTCGTTTTTGTTTTTTTTTTCCCCCTGTGGAGGTTCCTGTCTTTGGGTAGAAGAACTGCTTTCAATATTTCAGAAGAATTCTGGTATTGACAAACTCCCTCATTTACTGTTTTCTGTAGAAGACATTTATGTATTTCCCTTGCTCTTGTCTTAAGGAGTGTTGCAACATATGGTATTTTTATGACAGATTTCCTCCTTTTGCATTTTGAATATATAGTAATATTAAAGTAAAATACTCTATTCTCTTTTGACCTTCAGGATTCCTCTGAAAAATCGGGTGTCAGTCTAATCGAATTTCATTTGTATGTTATCTGTTTTTTCATTCTATCACCTTCAGTATTTCATCTTTGCCTTGAATTCTTGGTAGTTTCTTAACTATGTGGTCGGCAGTTGTTTGTCTTGGTTTTTATGTTTTCTTTTATCATTTAAATAACCAGGTGTTCTTTTAGCTTCATGAATTATATATTTCTTTCCCCAGATTTTGGATTATTTTATTAAATAAATTCTGTCTCTTTCTCTCTTTCACTTCTAGAATCTCATTATCCTTATGTTGCCTTTCCTATGGAGACAGATAGGCCTTAGTGTGTTTTTTCATTCTTTGTTCTATGTAATTCTCCTTCTTCACTCTGGGTTGTTAGTGTATTGTGATCTTCAATTTCACTAATTTGGTACTCAGTTTTGTCCAGTTTCTTTCCTATAGTTTTCTGAAGAATTTTTCTCCTCTACTGAATATTTTTTGCATCTACAAAGTTATCTTATTTTTTTTAAGTCTTCAATTTCAAATTTCCATTAAGTGACTAAGTTTCTCAAGTAATTTTGCTTTCATTTACTGCATTTTTAAAAAGATTTATTTATTTATGCATACAGAGCTGGGGTACAGGCTGGAGGTGCAGGGACAGTGAGAGGATTCACCAGAGACAGAGTGGGGAGCAGAACAGGCCTACTGATGAAGTACACTACTAAAGGGAGCAGCGGGGGGTTGGGTCAGGAGAGGTCTGCCATGTCATGTGGATCACCTCCTGGACCTGGGATCGAACTCCTGCTGAAAGTGGCCTTAGCTTGTCAGTGCTGTGCTTAACCCGCTGTGCCATAAGGGAGGGCCCCATTTACTGCATTTTATTTTGTTTCTTTAATTTTCTTCAGCATGATAATTTTAAACTGTCTGAAAACAAGAAAGTTAAGATAATTAATCTATTTGTTATTGGGTTCTACAGATTTTCCTCCATGTGATATCTCTTCCCTAGAGGTGTCAAGATGAATTGTTTTGCATTTTACAGAATTACTGCTTTCCAGCATTAGACTACCCCACTCCCACCCCCCCCACCCCCCCCTGGGATTCTCTACTCTCTAGCTGTAGCAAATTGGAAGCTTCATGAAAAGTCCAAGAAAACATATTACAGAAAGATGGAGGATACCACTGTCACACTCACACTTCCTAAGAAAGGGTAAAGGAGTCTTTTGTTTCTGATTCTTTTCCCTATGGTTACCTGTAACTTCTGAAAATACAATATGGGAGCAGATCCCAGGATTTCAGAAGAGAGTGGAATGAGCATGCTCTCAGTCTTTGAAATGGCAGTAGATTCATACCCCAAAGTTGATTCTATGTATATTTGTCATATCTCTTGCCCTAGGATAGGTGCCTTTACTTGTAGTTTCTTTGTAATCTCAGATCTGAGTTATGTGTTGATGGGAAGGGAGGGGCATACCTGAGAAGACTGAAGCCTAGAAGACCTTGCCACAATGTCTATTGTATCATATGATTTTCAATACTGTTATTAACACTATAATAGCTTTGGAGAGGTGCTTTGGCTTGCAGTTTCTTGTAAGCCCAGATTAGAAGACACACAAAGGTGGGGTGAAGCAGATAGCATTAACACTATAGTTTTGGAGATCACAGACTAGAAGTTTTGTTAAAGGTAGGAGGTAAGAAGTGCACCGGTGCCCCTAGACCCTGGAACATATTTGGGCTAAGTAGTAAGTACTGAATTGGTAAGAAATAGAAGCTCCAAACAATCCAAAAACAAGGGGGATATTTAAATAACAATCAAAACTCTAACTAGGATAAGATGACTACTCAATGACTTCTAACAAACTTTCAAAGAAGGAATAATTCCAAATATGCTGCATAAGTGCAACATTACTCTAATACTAAAATCAAGACAACACAGACATAAAAGTCATGATTAAAATTTCTAGCAAACCAAATCCAAAATGCATTAAAAAGGTCATATGCAATGAACCAAGTAGGAGTCACAGCTGGGACACAAGGGCGGTACAATGTCTAAAATTCAATTGAGATAATTCAACATGTCAAAAAAAAAAAAAAGAAGAAGAAGAAGAAAGATAAAAATCATATGTTTATAACACTAGATGGTATAAAAACATTTAATAAGTTTTGACGTTCATATATGGTGAAAACCCTTGAAAAACAGGAGTTAAATGCAACATACCTGAACATACTCAAAACCATTTACAACTAACTCATAGCTTATATCATTCTTTTCTTTTTTTAACATACAAGAACTAGGGTACAGGCCAGAAGTGTGAGGGGGTGAAAGTATTCACCAGAGACAGAGTAGGGAGCAAAACAGTCAGATTGAGTGAAACACACAGCTGAGGGGAGCAGCAGGCAGCTCAGGACAGGTCTTCTATGAACATGCCATGTGAGTCAGCTCCCTGGCTGGGGATCGAACTTGTGATTTAGTGGCTGTAGAACGGATCACAGTGCTGTGCTTTAACCCATTGCACCACCAGGGAGGGCCCTGATATCATAATGATGAAAAACTGAAAGCTTTTCTACTAAGACCTGGCACAAGACAAGGAAATCCTTTATCACTACTGCTAATCAGCAACATATTTGAAATTTTTGATAGAGTAATTAGACAAGAGTAGAATATAAAGGAAATACAAATTAGAAAAAAAGAGGTGAAATTAATTTCCCTGAAATAAAGGTAACCTTCAATCAATGGTGCTTGGAAAACAGGACAGCTGCATGAAATAAATAAATAAATAAATTAGACCATGGTATCTCATTATATAGCCAAATCAACTGAAAATGGATCAGATATAGATATAAACCTGATACCATGGAATATGTAGAAGCAAGCATAGGCAAAATATTTTATGACATAAGCTTTAGTGATCCCCATAGGGGTTTGTCCCCAACAGCCAGGGAAACAAAAAGAATACCTCTTTTGAACAGCTGGAACTACATCAAACCAAAAAGCTTCTAAGCAGCAAAAGAAATTATAATGAAAATAAAAAGACAACAAATAAGGAGGAGCAAATATATGTATACCAGATAATTGATAAGAGACGGATATTAAATATATAAAAATAATTCATAAAAGTTCATAAAAACAAATAAACTAATTAAAAATACCAAAAAAAGACATTCAAATGGCCAGCAGACACAAAAAAGATGTCCATGATCACTTCTTACTAAAGAAATGAAAATCAACACCATATGTGATACCATCTTGCATCTGTGAAAATATTCCATATTGAAAAAACCAGAAACAACTGTTCATAGAAGACCTGTCCTGAGCTGCCTGCTGCTCCCCTCAGCTGGCGAGGATGCTGAGAAAAGGGAACCCTCTTATACTGCTTGCAGAAATGAAAAACGGTTCAGACTTTCTGGAAATCAGTATGAAGTGACATGGATCTTCCATTTGACCCAGTCATTCTACTCCTAGATATCTAAAAAAAAAAAAAAAAAAAAGCAAACAACAACAAAACAGTCATTTAAATGGAAATTTGCACTCATATGTCTATTGCAGCAATATTTACTTTACCTAAATTATGGAAAGAACTAAAGTGTCCAGAACAGATGAGTGAATCAATAAGATGTAGCATTTCACTCAGTAATCAAAAAAAGATGACCTCATGCAATTTGTAGCAGTATGGATGGAGCTTGAAAGGATAATGTTAAGTGAAATAAATCAGAAGGCAAGAGATCAGATAAAGACAAGTTTGAAGACTAACTTTGCAGTTGACTATAAAACTGAAGAACTAATGAGAAGAGACCTGGGGAAAGGATAAGACCAAGGAGAGAAGAAAGGACAATGGTTTATGTTATGTTGGTGTAATATGGGTGACTAGGTGATACACTATAGGCGGCAGTACTTCATGGGGGCTTCCCAATATTACCTCAATTAAAAAAAAATTACCTCAATTAAAAAAAATTACGTCAATTAAAAAAATACTTAAAACAATTTTACAACATATAGTGGATACCAAATAGCGACATGGAACCTTATTTTTTTTTTTTCAGTGACAAGATATATATGTAACTTGGGTATTTTAAGAAAAATGCACACAATCTTTGAAAAAAATTGTGGCAGAAAATTTTTCAAATCTGATAAACATCATAGATGCATACAACCCCAATGAAGTGTGGTAGAAGACTCTGGTTTATTTAGTCATGTGTGACAGACATCTGAAGAGGTGCGATATCTGGATCATAAACTGTGTTGTTAGCTAAAGTAACAACAGTTTTAAAAAAGGGAATAAAATGCATAGGTCCCAAAGACCAATGTACCTAAACTAAGCACACACAGACACACACACACACAAAGATACCAATATACATTAAAAGAAAATAGTAAAAATGGGAAAACCTTGAAAACTGAGAATAAAAAAGACATATTACATAGAAAGGAATAAAAGTAAATGATAACAATAAAATAAATAATAAAAAATAATAGCAGATTTCAACTAGGAAATAATGTAAACCAGATTATTATGAAGCAACATTTTAAATATAGTGAAGGGAAAGTGAGTAAAAATAAAGCAATACTACCAACATAGAATCTCTGCCCAGTTAAAATGTCTTTCAAAAACAAAAGTTAGTTTTGTGGTTTATCAAAAACATAAATAAAATTACCAAAGATTCCCAAATTTCACTACATGGTATATATTCCAAATAAGATTAAGTTAAACCTATGTTCTTAGGAGCATTATTAACAGCAATACACCATTATACATTGAAGCATTATCCACAACAACATAAATGTGTATGCAATCCTAGTGTCCATGACCAGATGAACAGAGAAGAAAAATGGGCATGAACATATATAATGGAATATTATTCAATCATACAAATACATAAGATATATATACCCATTATGACATGTATTAGTCTTTAAAATATTTCATGCCAGCTTTCTGGCACTGGAATAAGAATAGACATACAGACCAGTGGATTCAAACAGAAAACTCAGTTATAAACCCACAAGTTTATGGACACCTAATTTTTGACAAAGGAGCAAAGAAGATACAATGGAACAAAGAAAATTTGTTCAGCAAGTGGTGCTGGGAA
>NW_004567115.1:1953140-1967081 GCF_000260355.1 Condylura cristata | reverse complement strand
AAAAAAAAAGCCCATTATGTTAAAAAATAATCCAGGTCCCAAAGGACAAATATGGTTCAATTTTATGTAAAATATTTTGAAAAGACAATTTCATTTTGGCAGAAAATATTTAATATTTTCAGAGCTGGGAGAGGGCTAGTGGGAAGTTATTCTTAATGGGTGCATAGTTTGTCTCTGAGGTAATAATATATTTTTTTTAAATAAATAGTGGTAATAGTTGTATAACATTGCCAATGTAACTCCATCTTAATCAAAAATAAAAAAGTTAAATTGCTAAGTTTTAAATTGTATGTGCACAATAAAAATGCTTTTAAAAAATAACAAAATAATAGAAAACATTAAAGGTGCTTAAAATATTGTCTGTGAAATAACAGGCATCAAAACTAAAACAAAAATCCCAAGGGTGACATAAAGATTTTTTAAGACATACAAAGCTGAAGTACTCTGCCATCACTATAAGAAACATTAAAAGAAGTCCCTCAGGCAGAAGGAAATGAAAATCTGAGTTTAAACAAAGAGCACCCAAATGGTAACATGTGGGTAAATATAATTTTTTACAGTTATTTAAATATTTTAAAGGATAATTATGCAAAACAAACATAATAAATTATAGTTAAGTTATAGCATATTTAGAAGCACTATTATGACAATAACATAAAGTCAGGGAGGGGAAAAAGGGAGAAATACTGTTGTGAGATTTTCATACTGTACATGAAATATTATTTTATCACTTGATAATATTTGCTACTAATTTAAATATGTATACAATAAACCCTAAATTTACTATTAAAATAACATATGAATTATGACTCATGAGCCAATGAAGGGGATTAAATGTAATCATGAAAACTCAACTAATATTCTGTGCACAAATCTGGTTTGCAGGGCTGCATCTGAACAGCCCTGAAGATGTCTGGTGGTTGCTGCTCTGACAAGAAATAGAAATTGGAAAATAGACCACCCATTCTTTCCAGGAGAGACTCCACTTCTGTTCAACAGGTCTTAGGGAAGTGGTGATAACTGCTTCCTTTTCTGAAAAAAATGACTCATGTGTGCAGAAGGATTTCAGAACACATTAGACCCCATTAATAACTGAAAAGAGGACTACCTCTAGGAAAGCAGCTTGAATTACCCCCTATATTCCAGAAAGAAGCCCCCATCTCCAAGAGTAACAGTGAGCTATCAGATAGAATGTGGAGTTCCAGTGAATTTGATCTGTCAGCTGAAGATAAATCACTTAGAAATTACTTACAGAGAATATGATTCCATAACAGGCAAATTTTGTAACAGGGATGTATTATGTACAGAAGATGGGGTCAATGAAAATAAACTGCAGTTTATTGACTAGTAAATTAACGGTGACAAAGAAGATGCTATTGAATGTTATGAGTTTGAAGGCAATACAGTGTTCCGGGAATCTCACATTGTGCTTCCTGTGCAAGCATTCTGACAAAACAAGAGAAGCTATCTGAGCCCCCTCAGACAAATTCTACAGATTTTTTTTTTCACATAGTAAAAAAGAATATGGCTCAGAAAATGTTTTGTTCTTTGATTCAGATTCATCTCAAAAATACAACATGGACTTTGGGTCAGATGGAGGACAGTTTATGGAAGAATGATGGATCTGAGATCACTTTTTATATACCTAGAAAAAAATGTTTCCCAGGATTCAAGAAAATTCAGTAAAAAAAAAATCTTTTAAGAGGTGAGCTAGCAGAAAGAAAGCATGAACTGCAGAGTTGAGAGATCTGCCATTTCTATCCAAAAGTGCCCATGTGTTTGTCAGCAAAAGACATCTTCAGGAAGAAAGTCTTACAAATGGAAAGAATTCTAGAGCTGCTTAAGGAATGCACTGTACACGTTGCCATGTATGAGCGGTGAGTAGGGCTCAAAACTCAAGTTGAGACCCCCAGGGCTAGTCTGAAGATTCTCTTCATTAAAGAGACAGCAGATTACCTCAGAAGTGGTCCTTAAGACAGTGTCCACATTTACCCATCCTGGAAGAAGATTATCACAACAAATGAAAGATTCCCAATTACAATGAATATTTATTTGTGTAAGAAAGTGGTTGCCAAAGAAAATTCAAATCCATTTTTTGAACTGTAGTAGTTTTGGGGCACACTTTTTCAAATAAGAAACATCCATTTGGTCTAGATATTTAGATTTAAGAGTCTAACAAACAATTTGAGACAGTCAGGACCCCCAGGCACAGAGAAACAAAACAACACTTCCCAGCCAAAGCTCCCTGGAGGGGCTCTTTCCTGGATGAAGTAAAACTTTAGGGGGTAGATACAAGGTCTGGAGTTGGTTATGCAATGAGTTTGCTCCTTTCCTTTTAGATGTCAGCAGAGAGGTGGCTCATTTGCACAGTTCAGCTCAGTACAAATTGAATCTGCCTCATTGTGCAAAATGACACTGGAATGTTCAGCAGAGTCCATACAGAACACCCTGTATTGAATAAGTGTTAAAAGGGGATGAGCTGCAGCCTGACAGGAGTGAATGTTGTACAGAAGGCACAAGAGAGATTTATAAATGAACACAGTCACTTAGCAACTAATTCAGGTTTTCCCTGAAAATATAGAGTGATTGTCATGAATCATTCAGCAGTACTTCCTGTGAATCATCCCCATGTCTGGCTCAACAGGTAAGGGATAGGCCATCAAGTGAGGCCAAGGCCTAGTACCTAGTACACTTCTTATTTCAAATTGGGAGGATCTGGAACTGAACTGGCATATTTAGGATATTTAGAGTTTGAGATTTGCTTGGCCTGTGGCATAATTCTATTCTAAAGCATATTTTAGGAAATAGAATACTAGATGTATTAGCATTAGAAGTGCAAACTAGAGCTGAAAGGAAACCTCCTCAACTCAATAAAGTATCCATTAAAAGGAAAACAAAAACTGCAGTCAATATCATGCTTAATGTTGAAACACTGAGTGGTTTTCTTTAAAAATTAAGAACAAGGTAAGATTGTTTATTTTACACATTCTGTTTATTATTATACTGTATGTTGGAACCCAGTCAATAAGTTAAGAAAAATAAATAAAGTTATCTGTACGAGAAAGAGAAATATAAGTCTTTATTCACATGTTACATAATTATCTATATAGAAAAATCAATGGAATCTAAAGTAAATTCTACTAAAGCAATGGCTAAATTAAGTAAGGTGAAAAATGTCAACCTAAAAACTAAATTGAGTTTCTACTATGGAAAAAATAAAGGGTAGGCCCTCCCTGGTGGTGCAACAGGTTAAAGTGCAGCACTGCAAAGACTGCAGGTTCAGTCTTTGGTCCTGGAGGTGACCCACATAGTACCATGGTGTGGCAGACCTCTCTTGTCTCGCCCACGGCTCCCCTCAGCACTGTACTTTGTGGATCTGCCTCTTTTTCTCCCCACTCTGTCTCTGGTGAAGCCTCTCACCACTCCTGCACCTCTGGCCTGTACCCCAGTTCTGTATACTTAAGTAAATAAACCTTAAAAAAAAGGAAGAAATGAAAGGGGTAATGTCATTTATAATAGTAACAAAATACCTAGGAATGTGACTAAAGGTGTACAAGAACTCTATTAACTGTAAACAAGGAAATATGGCTGAGGGTGATCAAAAAACTTAAATAAATGAAAAGATATACTATGTTCAAGAATAAGAAAATGAAATTTCATTTTAATTTGTATTATACCAGCTGATATTTATTTATTTATTTATTTATGCACACAGAACTGAGGTACAGGTCAGAGGAACAGGGGCAGTGAGAGGATTCACCAGATACAGAGTGGAGAGCAGAACAAGCAGATTGACAAAGTACACTGCTGAGGGGAGCAGTGGATGGGTCAGGAGAGGCCATGCCTTGTGGGTCAGCACATAGTCGGGGATCATACTTGTGCTGCAGTGGCTTTGGAGAGCTTCATAATGTGATGCTTTAACCCATGGTGCCACCAGGGAGAGTACTCTTTCTGTTTTTTGATCGTGGTAGTTTTAAATTCTTTCTCTGATACATTATGGAGATCTTTCATGTCATTGTTATCATGTTCTAGTTGTTGGCTCTCCTTTTGTGGTGAGTTCCTCTGGGGCCTAGTTTTGTTTGCATTTCTCCATTTCCCTGTGTCTTGCCTTCTAATTTGTGCTATGTGTTGTGTCACTGTAGAACTGGTATTGCCGGGCATCTCACCGGGTGATCCTCCTGATTACCCAGGAACTGGTGGCCACTATTGTGCCAAACCTCCACCAGAGTGTTTAGATTTTGACTGGATAGAAGGGCGCTGACCTTGAGATTCACTCTCTCTCTATTTACTCAGCTTAGGAATGTGCTCATGAGGTTCTTATCTTCATTTTTGGTGTAGTTCTTTTCTTGGATCAAGGGAAACTTAGGGTCCCTGATTTCTAAAAGGTTGTAGTTGATTTTTTTCTAGGTACTATGTGATATCAGCGACTTTTTCTTGTAAGCTTTCAGAACTCTGCTTTTCCCATTGTTTCTTTGAGAAACGGATGGAGTGTGAGGGGACCCTCAGTGCTGGAGCTCATACTCAGTGCTATGCCAGCCGTGAAGCAGAGTCCAGTGTTTAAAGTCTTAACTTTCCCAAGATAGAGTCTTGCTGCCACTGTGGGTGCACTCCTCTCCCAAACATTATGCCACATGCCAAGATGGAGTTTTCCTGACACGGCTTCACACTAATTTCAGCTCACTTTTGTCAGGGGATTTACCCCTTCTCTACTCATTAGACACTCCCTGGGGTCCCTGAACACAGCTTTTCTTTAATGCTATCTGGAGCAGAGTGACTGGTGTTCATGGTCTGCCTGGATTGAGGCCACAGTGATGGACAGGTCTAATACCCCAGCCAGGGGGCTGTGCCTAGCTGTGCACACATCCCAGCCCTCATCTCTGTGGTGGCATTTACCTTATCTTCACTCCCCACAGTCTTCCCAGCCTTCTTGGTATCCTTGAAGATGCTCCCTCTCTTAGGGCTGTAGGTCTCGTGAGCCCACTTCACCTGGGCAGAGGCTGTAGCATTTGGTACTCTTCACTCAGGGCTCCGAAAGCCCATCAGGGCAGGTCCTGGCTGTGTGTGCTTTTCTGGAGGCCTCTAAGAGGAGATTTGCCTTTTCTCTACTCCCTAGGGGCTTCTGAGTGTCCCTGTACACAGATTTTCTAAATAGTAATGGTGTCTGAAGCTTACTGGCTGGCACTTGTGGTCTGTCTGGACTCAACCTGGAGATATTGATTTAGGAGACAATTTTCCAGGGTTCCAGCATCTTTAAAAGGAATAATGACCAGTCACCAGGCATTGGCCATGCATTGCCTGGTCCTATCAGTCAAGTCAAAAGAAAAAAAAAAAAAAAAAAAAAAAAAAAAAGACCTGGAGGCATTAGTCAAGCAAATCAACAAACAGAATAACATAAAATCCAACCAAGAAAATAAATCTTAAAATTGGTTCACCTAAGGACATCTGCTTTTCAAAATACAATAAGGAGTAAAAAAGACTAACAGATGAGAGAAAATGTTTGATAATGGAATTGTATCTAGAATATATAAAGAAATCTCAAAAATTAAATAGAAGACCAAGCAACCTCATTAGTAAAATGGTCGAAATATTTTAACAGATGTTATGCTAAACAAGTGAAAATGTTGTAAGTAGCCACAAGAAAAGTTGCTCAGCATCATTATTCACTGAGGAAATAAATGTTAAAGCTATAATGAAAAAACATTGCACAGCCACAATTGTGACTAAAATTAAAGAAAAAAATATCACTCACATGAAGTATTGATATGGTTGTGGAAAAAATAGAACACCTATTTACTGTTATTATTAATTAAAAAAATGGCACAACCACTTGGGAACATATTTGTCAGTTTCTTAGAATTTAAACAAACATAATATATGATTCAACCATTGTAAGCCTAGATATACCCAAGAAAAAATGAAAGTATATATCCATACACAAAAATATTTATTAATATACATATCAACTTAATCTCAAATAATCCCAAACTGGAAATAACCAAAGTAGATATCAACAGGTTAATGGATAAAACATGGTGATATTACACAACAATAAAAGGGAATGACCTATTGGAATATATAAAAACATAGTTCAATCTTTAAATAGTTAGAAAGAGATATATAATATGAATAAATCTATAAAATACTCAAGGAAAGGGCCCTCCCTGTTGGCACAACTGGTTCAAGCACCACACTACGAAGCTATCCACAGCCACTAAAGCACAAGTTCAATCTCCAGCCAGGGAGGTGACACACATGGTGTGTCAGGCCTCTCCTGACCTGCCCGCTGTGCTGCAGTGTATTTCAGTACATCTGCCTGTTCTGCTCCTCATTCTATCTCTGATGAATCCCCTCACTCCCCACAGTTTGGACTGTAACCCAGATCTGTACACATTGATGACTATTGTTAAAATTTCAAGAAAAAATAAACTAAAATAATAACAGGAAGTTGATTGACATTTCCTGCTACATAATGGGGACATGAAAGAATAGAAAAAAATTATAAAAGGACAAAAGGAAATTTGTAAAGATGATAGATAAATAATTTCCCTGATTACGGTGAGAGCTTCATGGTTGTATAAATGTAAAACATATCAAATGGTATTTTATAAATATGCACAGTTTATAATAAGCCTCAATATAACAGTTAAAAATAAAGAAAAAAATGGTATTTCTTTTCTTTTCTTTTTTTTTAAAAAAGATTTATTTATTTGTGCATACAGAACTGGGGAATAGGCTAGAAGCTCAGGGGTGGTGAGAGGCTTCACCAGAGACAGAGCAGGGAACAGAACAGGCAGATCGATGAAGTACGCTGCTGAGGGGAGCAGCGGGTGGGTCAGGGGAGGTCTGCCACGCCATGTGGTCACCTCCAGTGCAGGCGGGAATCGAACTCATGCAGAAGCGGCTTTTATATTCTCAGTGCTGTGCTTTAACCTGCTGCGCCACCAGGGAGGGCCGGTATTTATTTTCAACAAGTTTTCATTATGGGGAGGTATGAACAGTTCTGTGATGGCTTTTGAGCAAAGACATCTGAATTTAAATATTATAGCATTTCTAAGGACAAATAAAAAAAACAGAAATATCTCTTTTCCTTTACTTATGTGTACAATTTGTCAAAATGTTTGGTATTCCCAATGAAAACAGATAATGTGCACAAATTTTATGTGTATGAAATAACATCAGAGGCAGATTTTTACCTATCTTCAGTAGATAAAATTCTGTTTAACATAGTTTCTATGAACTTCAAACCTAGTATCAGAGACATCAGAGTCAGACAGTTGGATATTTACTACAGAGTCAAACATGACATCATGCTATGTTTACATCAAGAAGTAGCTTGTTTTTCAGTTTTATAAGTATACAATATTGTGGGCTTTGTCTGGTGTTTTAAAATTCAGTTAACCTTCTCAAGGATTGCAAGTTACTTATTTACTAATCTTATTTTCTTTCCATTCAAACTTTCACTAATTTATTTTCTCAATAAAATCATAAGAAATGTTATTCCAGCTTCCCTTTCTGATCATACTCTTCTTTGACCTCATTTTACTGACAACTATTTACTGTTTACTATTTCCTCTCTATTATATTTTACTTACTTATTAATTAATTCTTATAATTCAGGAGTGTAGATCAGTGGTCCGGGGATGAGAGGATTCACTAGAGACAGAGTGGGGAATAGATTTATTGAAATATTCTCCGTAGGGGATTTATTGAAATATTCTATGTAGGGGAGCAGCAAGTAACACAGTAGAAGTCTGCTATGCCATATGTGGGTTAGCTCCCTGACCAATAACTGAATTCAGGCAATAGTGGTGAGGTGCTGAGACTTAACCTCTAGACCACCAGGGAGGTCTCTCTTCTCAGTTTATTTACTCCAACTTTGTCTCTCTCTCTCTACCCATCTCAAATCCCACTCCCTACCTGCTGCTACTTTTAAAAATACACTACTTTAGGATGTTTGGGAAAAACTTAATTTACATAAAGGATAGATATTATAATCCTTATGTTAAACAAGAACAATTTCTGATATAATCCAGTGACACTTTATCCCAAATCTAAAAATAATTTTTGGAATTTTTTTTTAACAAAATCTTTTTTGGTTCAATAACTTGAGTATTGCCAGTAGATGTTTCATTTTCTTTCCCCAAGTTAAATGTTTCATTTGCTGCAATCCTGAGATTTTCCTTTAGAAGACCAAATAAACATTGTATCTTTGTCCTTAGCAGTCCATTTGAGTTAGGAAAATTCTCTTGCATACTTCACATCCACTAATGCAAGTAATCTCTTATAAAATATCCACATAAGGATTCTTTTCATGCTCACTTTAGAACCTGATGTCATACTGGCCTTTGAGTTGAAACTTCAAATTTTGAACTATAGTATGTGAATTAGGCTAAAAATCTTATATCTTTTATGATCATTTTTACCTTCAAAGCAAGCACTCTTTTAGCCATTCAAAGTAATCTCTAGTTGTAGAGTTTCAGCTCTTATTAAGTGAGAGTGAGCTTTTTAGACATTCAAACATGAAGGAATTTAGAGAATCAAGTTCTTCCCAGAAGCCAAGAAAACATTTCACAGAGGCAGTTTCAATAAATTGTACTTCTAATGTTTATTCCAAAAGCTATTCAAACAATACAAAATAGAAGTTTTCATTGTTTTAAAGGATTTGAAAAATAGATCTCTTAGTTTTTGGTACTTAGTACTAATTGTAGGAATCATGCTTTCTTCAGAACCCTTCAGATGCAGGTTCTGCATCTCAGCAAGTATACTATGTATTACGGTATAGTATATTTGAAAGTTGCTAATAGAGAAGATCTGAAAAATTATCATAAGAAAAAACATTGTAACTATGTTGGATGTATGATGTACACATATTTTCTCCCATTTCAAAGGGTATATTTCTACTTTGAAGACTCTCATTGTAACTTTAGTAGAGATTGCACTGAATCTATATATTTTTTGTGTAAGATGACCATTTTAATAATGTTTATCTTTCCTGTCTATCATCAAATGTCTTTACATTTCTTTATGTCTTCTATTTCTTTTAACAATATATTATAGCTTTTGTCATATAGTCCTTTCACCCCCTTTGTTAAGTTTATTCCTAAATATTTAATTCTTTTGATGTGATAGTCAATGGGATTGACTTCTTGATTTCTTTATCTTTTTGTTTGCTGTTTGCATACATGAATGCAACTGGGTCATGTATGTTGAAGTGATAGCCTGTTAGTTTATTAAACTTAATGAAAAAAAAAAAACCACTATATCTATAGTAGATTATTACTTAGTCATGGCGAATGTTAAAGGTATTATGCTAAGTCAAATAAGTTAGACAGAGGGAAAACTGGATGATATCATTTATATGTGGAATCTTAAAAAAAAAAAAAAGTGAACAAAGAAACAGAGAACAGGTTGTTACTTTCCAGAAATCGGGGATTGAGGGGGGATGGGGTCATAGAAAGAGGGGAATGAATGAAAGTAGTGGAAAGGCACAAATCAACAGTTATAATAAAAAATATTGTGATGATTAATGTGCATCATGATCACTATAGTAAATAATACAATATGGTATATTTGAAGGTGGCTAAATGAGTAGATCTTAAAAATTATAAGAAAAAGCATGCTAACTAAGTGAGATGATATATTTTAACTAAATTTATATGTTAATCATTTCATAGTATATACATATATCAAGCCATTGTACACAGTCTTATATTTTAGTTACACCTCAATAAAATGAGGGGAAATTAAGGTTAAATTATTATATTTTAAAGGAAATATTTTTCAACTCCCTCTTCAATTCTTCCAGTTCAAATTTACTTTCATCAAATATTATTGAAAATGAAAAGTTATTTTAACCAAGGCTGATAAGATTTTGCCATTAAGCTACAGGTCCAAGCTGATTGATAAGAAAGTAACTATATTCAACTTCCTAACACATTGGTAAGATTCAGTATTTTCCTTAAAACCTCAGTATATCAATAAAACAAAATGTATGGTAAAATTGTAGAAAAATGAATTGTGTCTATGTTGAAGTATCTCATTTTTCTCTAGCTAGCTTAACTAAAGATGGAGATGGAGAAATATAAGCAAAAAAAGTTTCTTTCAATCTTGCAGTATCATAGACCCACATTCATTTAATGAAAGCATGTGGAATATAATTCTGTATGTTTATTTTGTCTTAATTTATTTTGTTCTGATTAGCAGAACAAAATAGTTATTTTGTTAGATATTTACTTTGTTCTAACTAACCTGTGCAACTAATAAGATTTCTTATTTCCTTGTGTACTTACTTGTTTTTCAAACCAGTCATCAAAAAATGCCATTGAAACAGTGTGATAAAAGCTTCCAGACGTTTATGAACAAAAGATATAAACAAATAATTTGTTGTTGATATAAACTTCAAATTTGTGGGACCTCCTCCATTTCCTATCCCCACCTCTATCATTTACTTTTCCCACAATATTTCAAACAAAAGTATAGGTAATCATTTACAGGAGTAATAAAAATGTTTTGATCAAAGGTGATTTCTAAAATTTCTAAAAAGCATAACAAAAATCATTTGGCATATATAATATACGTTTGATATGATAGGTGATAATATGAAACTTGACTGTGATTGTGTGTGTGTGTATTTAGAGAGAGAGACTCTAAGTGTTTTGCTGATTTCATGTTGTTTGTGTGTTTTCCACTATTTTAGATTGTAATTGGCTGTAATATATGCATATGTTTCAAAAGTATAGCAAATATGCATCTGTGTATCACTTCCCAGGGTTAATACTTTTTAAAATACTTTTTGCATGATACCAACTTTCAATTAGATATGAACACTTTACATTGATTATAAATATTTCCATAAAGTGAATATAATATTTAAAACATAATTCTTAAAGGTTAAAATCAAGCCACTGGATATTGAATAACATATTGAAATGATCTCAGGAATACATATACTTAGGCACCACTTTTTAATTTAAACTCCTGTTATTACAGTAACCAGTCACAAAATGGCTCCCTATTTATGCAATACGTTAGCTGTAATGTTACTTAAATTGAACAGATGAGTGCCTTCTAATAATGTATGTTTACTTCATGAACTTGTGGGCAATTACATTGTAATTATGTCTTTGTAGGTGCTTTTTACTGACATATAGAGTGCCAGTGCATTTTAAATGTAATTGCAGTTCTCTGTACCATTTAGCAAAGCTGAAAATTGTTAAAGGTTTGTAAATTACCTACATTTAGACCATAGGCAACTAGGCAAATTAAGTGACACTGTCAGTAATGCTACAGCATAAATTGGTACCAAGTATAAATTCAAGTTAGATTTTCTTTTCTAAATTAGAATGTTGTTTATAGAGTGTCTTCTTAAAAAGATAAGGGGAAAAATAGTGTGTGCTGCCCAAGGACAGATTAGATCAGCCTTTTAATGCATATGAAAAACACCTGGTCTGCAGTATCGTTTAAATTGCAAAGTTGCTTAAGATTAGGAATTTGGACTGGTTTTATGGAGAGCAGGAAAATATTGGTGTCTCCAGAGAAGACACTGTAGTTTTCATGCAACTACATAGCAAAGTAGGGGAAACCGGACATTCAGAGCTTAACAGAATTGTGTAACTTTTTATCTATACAGTCTTACTTAAGTTACTTAATTCTTGAGCCTCAACTTTTTAAAACAAAATCTGAGAATAATAGTTTTAAAGAGCTACAGTTCAGCTAAAGATAAAAAATGGATATATACCTTCAAACAATGTGAGTTCTTTTAGTCTTATCTTATCTTCATAGGTAATTTGTTCTGCTATTTTTTTTTCCTTTGATTTAGAGTATAGGTTGTTTTTAGGCTGTTTTGAATGCACCATAGAACCACAAAGCTTCCATAGATTTTCTTCACCCCATGGTATTAAAGAAAACTACTGACAGTTATATACTGAAAAATGCTCACTTTTTTCTGAAGCAATGTCCCATAGAGGATGCTGGTCTCCAAAGACCGGCAACGCCAGTTAAGGAAATTAATTGTGAAAGTATTACTCTGTCATTTTGTGCCTTCGGGCCAGTTGCTTATTGATGGCAAAGGTTTAGGTTCAGATAAAAGCATTTTCCCCTTGCAAGCCCTCTCCATTTAAAGGGAAACAAGTATCAGGCTTGTCAATTCAGATGACTTTGCTGTGCAAAACCCATTCTTATAGGGTTGTTTTATCTAAGTGTAAGATGAGAAGAGAGAATTAGTCCAAAGCTATTTTCTTAAATTACAAATAAAGAATTAATATAGCAGCCAAATTATATGAATTTAAAACATCCCACATTCACATCACATACACATGATTAAAATGAATATTCTAAAGAGGATAATCCTGTAGTTTTGCAGAGTAACTGAGCAAGCATCTTAAATCCTATATGGAATGGGTTTATTCTCACTTAGCAGGTAACCTCAGGCATGCCATTTCTCATTTTTAATAAAAAACCCTTCTTTAAAAGAGTAACAATAATTAAGAACTCATTATTGGGGGTAGTTTTTAAGTTCATAAATGAGATGATCTATAAGAGAAATATTTATCAAGTACCTCTATAGTATGATATTTGTGATATACCAATTTTTTTCTAGACATTTGGCTTGGAAAATTAAAACTTTGAAATTGTGTTTCCCTTTCTCATATGTTTAATATGTTATTTTTCCTTTTGTCTGACGGTATAATTGAATATTGGATTTTGTAACAGGAAGATTAAAGAAAAAGTCACCAACAATTTATACAAGCAAAAAAGGGAAGTGAGCAGTGAGTCCTGTAATGTGTTACAATGTCTTTGTAGTAGTGCAAGTTAATAGAAATAAACCAGCCTCATCTCTCTTGTCATGGAGGAAATCGGGCCATTGGTATCCTGTGGGTAGTGTATTCAGTGGACAGAAGCAGATTCGACTTAAAGTTGGAGATGGATAGGAATTTTTAGCTTTTTAGAGTAGATCCTGGATTTTATAAGACTCAGAAGGAAGCTTTCAATTCCATAGGTACCCCAGTTGCCTGGGGGCAGGTATAACTCCAGAGAAAAGTGAGCGGGAAAGCCAGGAGTGGTAAGCACAGCTGGCGCGAGCAATTCCAGGAAACCAAACATGCTCCAGATTACTAGACAGTGAGAAGTAGGACATTTTCATAGCTCAGTGGGGCCAAAGTCTATGCTGCATCCTGAAGTCTTTTGTTCTAGCTACATTATTTAGAAACTTCAGCCTGACTTTCAATGTCCTTTCACAACTGGCACACCTATACCTATCCTAATTGAACCTACAAATACTTCGTTTACATACAAGTTTTTCTTCCCATTATTTGGTCCATGAAGCTGAATACACACACACACACACACACACACATATCAAAGGCATGTCTCCTTCTTAGGGCAAACAACATCAAGCATGTAAAGGAAGAGGGTAAAAGGGTAAAAGTCCTGGCTTCCTAGCCCCAACTTGGGACAAACATGTAAGGCTGTCCTACATGGAGGACTCCTCACGGGGTAGACTAAGGATTCCTGAGACTGGGCCTACCAATTCCCACCATACACACTTGCCTCCCTCTCTTCTCTTCCAAAAGCATCCATGGTAAATCTTCAGTACTTAAATCTCCTGATCAGGTGATGCTGCTTAAGGTAAACAACTTACAATCTTTCTCATCCTTATTACTCTTAAAAACTGTTCATTTTCATTGTTTCTGTATTGACCCCCTAAAATCTCCCAACAATCATTGGCTGAATTGTTAACTTTCCCATGGATTTTTTTCTATCACTTTAGCTTAAATAATTTTCTTCCACCCAGAAATATCGGTGTCTCTACTGTGTTGATTGTGAGATGGTGCTGATGATAATAAAATAAATAATTATAATTATTTTATTTATTTTAAGATTTATTTACTTGTGCATACAGAACTGGGGTACAGGCCAGAGGCTCAGGGGCAGTGAGAGGCT
>NW_004567115.1:1946823-1953040 GCF_000260355.1 Condylura cristata | reverse complement strand
ACCTCCGGGGCAGGCGGGAATCAAACTCATGCGGAAGCGGCTTTTAGATTCTCAGTGCTGTGCTTTAACCTGCTGCGCCACCAGGGAGGGCCAATAATTATAATTATTAACAAACTACATAGTAATATAGTAGCAGTGCACATAATTATTACATTTGTTTTCATTTTACAAATAAGTTTATAAGTTGATTCTCATGATACATACTAGACAACTAAAACAGCAAATAGGGAACTTGATATATGACATAATTTTTCTTTTTCTTTTCTTTTTTCCAGAGTAAGTAATATGCTATTGCCATAGCTGGAAAAAACTAAAACAACAACAAAAACCTTGTTGATTAATGGCTAAAACACAAAAAGTTTTGGTTATCAAGTTTCAACTCTGAAACATCCTTTATATATAAACTTCTTTATATCAGAAGCAGTGGTCCCTAAAATGTTCATAAAGAAGAACTTGCTTGGTGAACTATTCAATCCTATTGCTTTCTTTGTCATCAATCCATCTGTCTCCTTCCCAAACCTTTGCTCCTCTAGCTCATCCATATATTCAGTAAGCTCAATCTTCAATGCGTTCACTGCCAGATTTCTAAGTTGATTTTTTTTTTAATTGCTTAGCACCTACTGCATAAGTTATATAGTGAGGGTAAAGATTTCCCACACAGAAAGTTTGTCTTCTGTAGTGTATATTTTTTAAACTATGCTGCTCTTTCAACCTTGACAAAATTTTTGATCAATTATAAAATAAATAATAATCATCAGAGATTGGTAGTACAGGATACAGTTTTCCAGAAAATAATATTTGAAAAATGTGGTTATGAATGCTACAAAGCTGAAAATTACAGGTAAAAAAATTAAATGTTGAGATTGATTTTTTCATTTAGATACAGAACAAAGAATAACCTACATTATGACTGCTCATAAAATAATGCTGTGCAGCAACATGGGTTTCCAACATATTGATAACCTGTTTCTGTCTCCCCCTTATTCCATTAAATTGAACTTTCTGAATTATTCATGAGGGCTATTTTAATAGGATAATTTTTTCTTGCAAACGCTGACACTAATACTAAGGAATATCTCTAGGTATTCATCTTGGATAAATAAGGCTCCTGGTAACTAGTTTTCTTGATGCTTTACCTTATTCAAATGAACATATATGGAAGTAACGAAAGTAGAACATTTTTTTAGCACTTAATGTTTTCAATATTTTTTTCCATATATGTACAATAAACATATGTTTACTCAAGAATTAGCCAGGATGTTGAATTAAATGAAAGTAAGGCAGAAAGTTAACCAATTCTCAAGCGAACTCAGGTAGGGCATTAAGAGGAAATTTCTAGTCCACATTTTCCAGCTGTGATGACAGCTCAGAATGACTCTGGGATTTACCCATCCCTCCATAATACTTTGGCTTTATTCAGATCTAATCATTCACTTGGATATGTATATTGGAGCTTTCAAATTCAGAGTAGTAGGGTTTTAGGGGGCTCATGAATTCCACATCACTGTGAACCAGATACTGTGCATGACTTTTTTTTTTTTCTATCAAGTGAGATTCTAGTGATCATCAATAATCAGAGATATTCTTGACTACTCTATCAGTACCACCTCTAAATGGTAGAATTCTCAATTTTCATAGAAGTCTCCATCAGCGCCTTCTAGTATTCTGTAAGTATCTGTGATTTGGGCATGAGAGTGGATGATTTGTCTTTCATTAAATTTATTGTTGTGAAGATCCATAGACAGCATTTTCAGCAGTTGGAGAAAACTACATTGTGGATTAATTAAATACATATAATACAATATAAAATACATAATATAATGTATATGTATATATACTTAATATAGTTTATGCTCATTTATTTTTAATTAACATCTGAAGTATCTATAATTCTGCTCCTGTCTTTCGCTGAACATTACCCCATATCATTTTATACTGACAGATGCTAATTAAGATACTAAGTTTAAAGTTTTGGGATTATTGGGCCCTCCCTGGGGGCACAATGGGTTAGGATGTAGCACTGCAAGCTAGCTGCAGCCGTTTCAGTAGGAGTTGGATCCCCAACCCCGGAGATAGCCCACATGGTGCAGCAGACCTGTCTTGACCTGCCCACTGCTCCCCTAAAAAGTGTACTTCATCGATCTGCCTGTTCTGCTCCCTACGCTATCTCTAGGAAGCCTCTCACCACGTCTGCATCTCTGGCCTGTACCCATATTCTGTATGCATAAATAAATAAATCCTTTTTAAAAATTTGGAATATTACCTTTAAGCTACTCTTATTAGAGTTGTACTATGTATTTTAGTCATCAGATTGCTTAAATATGTAATGTATCTATATACTATGAAGCTGTTATGTAATGATGTTGATGACGCTGTAATGTTTAGGGAAATAAAGCTATTTTTATTTTAATCACTATGTAAACTAAAAACTTATTTTACCTTTATAAAATTAAATTCTAAGAAATGACTCTCACTTTCCCTCCCTTCCCCCATGTGTTGGCTTTCAAACACTTCTAACAGTTGTACAGTAAATCTGATGAGACTTTTGACATATTAAGGGGGTGTCACTTCTGGGATGTGTCCTGAAGGCTTTTTCTGTGAGAGGAGATGACAGTAAGTCTCCCCATGCAGATTAAACTTGTGTTTACAGATGTGCTCTGGGTGTGCATTTCATCCCACTGTGATCAAACCATACCCCTGATAAGTGGAAGTTAGATTGATCGATTAGATGGGCTTGATTTGCATTCATTTTGCACAAGGCAGAGCCTTAGTGGGTTGTCTTTGGCAGAGATCAATTTCTTGTTCTTCACAATGACACTAATACACAAATTTATCTTTACTTGCTCCTTTTTCCTCTTTGGTAAAGCATCAGGAATGAATATGCTAAAGACAAAAATAATTTCTGAGCTAAAATTCAAATTACTAAGTGTGAATGTAGATGTCAGGGGTGGGGATAAATATTGGGAATCACTTCTTGGATATGTGATAGGGGACTCATGGGACCTTATGAGGCATCTAAATACATCAGACATTTATGGCAATTTGAAAATTGTGTTAGTAATTTCACTGCAGAATTTCTATAGAAAAAATGAGTGAGATATCTAATTATAGGTAGAAGTAGACTGGGTATACGATGTCATGAGTATAAAACCAGAGTTGGTAGAACCAACGCTACCCAAGAGAACACATTACAGAGCCCTCACCTATCCGACCTCTAAACATACAGTTCTAAAAAAGAATAAAAAAAGTGCATTTCTAATGTACATAAAAGAAAACTGGCTGTTGTAATCTGATACTAAATCCCAGTTTTCTGCATTTCAGTTTCTTACTTCATTCAGTAGGAAAGCCCACAAAGAAATATGTTAGGTTTTGAAAGGTATTGCTTATATTTTTGTAAGTATAGTGCAGTAGGCTGAGTTGAAATAACATACGAAGGAGGGAAATGTGTTACATTAAGATTCATTGAAGTTTCTGATTCTGTAATTGTTAAACTTTTGAGATCTTGGAAAATTCACTTTTTTAATTTGTTTTGCCTTATCTATAAAATGCATGAAATTTTAAGTCCCACTCAGGACAATGTATTGAGTAACCTATATTGTGTAAAAATAAAAACGATTTATGTTATGATTCATAGCATTTAGCATACATCTATTCCCAAGATGTAACCAGCTAGTATCTGTTTCTTTCTTGATTTAATCATTAATTTTAAAAGAATGAAATTTTAGCATGGTAAGCTCCTTTTCTTGAATTAAGATAAAGCTGATAGTTAAACTAACTAGCTAAAATTTAAGAAGATGTTAACAGGACTAGGAATACTTAGTGTATTTATAATATTTTGTCTCCAAGGCTGACTTGCTTTATTATTTTATTTCAGTACAACATCCTATTAGATATACAAGCTCCTACCTCTTTAGCTGTATCCTCCCACACTATATCTACAACCAAAGCCCCAATAATCTTTCACTGTAGTTAGGGAGTCACCTATCCGTATTGCCCCTCTTCCCACATTTTCCAAATAACCTCAAATTTGTACTAAGGTAGGATTACTCTTGGCTTCTCATTGTATTTTCCTTTGTTTCCTTGCTTTACATAACATGTGAGTTGAGATCAACATTTTTGTCTTTCTCCTGAATGATTCCACTGAGCATATCCCTCCCACTCCCATCTATGTTTTTGTAACTGGCAAGAGTTCATCTTTTTTTTTTTAATGATTGGCTAGTGTTCCATATATTCCACATCTTTTTTATCCACTTATTAATTGCTGGGCACTTAAGTTGTTTCCATATTGGCTATTGAAAATAATTTCAAAACACACAGGAGTGGATGTATCCATTCAAATTAATATTTTTGTTTATATACCTAATGGTAAAATGTATGGATCAGCTTTTTTTTTTTTTTTTTTTAGTTTTGAGAAAACTCCCTTGTATTTTACATAAGGGTGAAATCAAGTCTACATTTCCACCGATAGGGGATGAGTGTTCATTTTCCTCCATATTCTCCTCAACACTTTTTTTTTTTTTTCTGGTCATGTTTATATGAGCTATCTTCATGTATCATAAATACATGAGATAGTATTTATTTATTTGATTTGCATTTTCCTGGTGATAAGATAGAGCTAGCACTTATTTTCTATGACTGTTTACCATCTGCATGCTTCTTCAGAACAAGGTCTATTTACTTCTTCTGTCCATTTATTTTTAATTTGGCTATTTGTTTCCATATTAAATTGTATGGATTCTTTATAGAGTTTGAATATTAGCTCCATGTCAGATGAATGATGTGCAAACATTTTTTCCTCATTAATTAGGTTGCCTTTTTTATTTCAGTTTCTTTCATTGCATGGAACTTTTAATTTTGATGTAGCCTCAATGTCCATATACTCTTTAGTTTCTTTTTCCATTGGAAATAGATGCACAAAGGTATCATTAAAACCAGTGCCATGATTCTAGTCTAGCCTTTGTTTTCATCTATGAATTTCATGGTTTCAAGACAAAGGTCCAAGTCTATAATCCATTTTGAATTAATTATGGTTCATGGTGGGAGACAGTGTTCTAGTTTTATTCTTTTGCACATGGCTGCAGGTTTCCAGATTCCTCATTACAACCAAATACCATAAAATAAAACATTGCCCTCTGAACAAATTGTGCTGGAAAATCAGCCTGTATTTATCACCTCTTCCTTCAAATTTAGTTTGGGTGCAACAATTATAAAACAAAACAAAACAAGCAGAAATCTCAGAATGAATACCATAGAATACATGAAAGATAGGAATATTCTATGTAGTCTATAGATAATGTTTCATAATATTTTCTTTGTGTCATTACTAACGATAATGAAAAGATCCATGAAGTGCATTTTCAACTTCTGATAAATTTGTTTTTTATGGCTATTAGTTTTTACGAAGAAAATTTTAGAAGGCAACAGTTCATCCTAAGGTCTGAGAATAGCTTGATTACAAAGTCATCTCTGAAGCACAAGCAGTCTAGACATTTGTTCATGTTTTTGTTGCATATTTTAGACTCACCAACTTTCAATAAGGAGCCCATATCAGAACATCAATATAACAGAGTTACAGTTGAGAAATGGGTGATGGGAATTGGGTGATGATTATTGCACCTATCAAGAAAGCTATAAATTGCTCAGGACTCTGAGGACTTAACTTTCTAAATTCTGTTTCCACAGGGGAAGAGGATTTAGGCTACATTGTTGGTATAGGAGGTAGGGACTGACTTAATACCAAAGTACAATATACTCTCTTGCTGATGCTCAATCCATTAAAAAAAAAAAAAAAGACAAATTTTCATTTTCCCAATATGTATTTTCCTAATATGTGTTTACTTTTGAAAGCTCCATATTGTCATAATTTTATCCAGAATATGTATGCATGCATAAGTATTAGGTTGTTTTACTAAGTTTTTCTTTTTAAAATATTTTTCCTTTTTTTTAAGATTTAGCTTTTTATGCATACAGAACTGGGGTACAAGTCAGAGGTGCAGGTGTAGTGAGAGGATCACCAGAGACAGAGTGGGAGCAGAATAGGCAGATCGACAAAGTACACTCCTGAGCAGGCAGGTCAGGAGAGTTCTGCCGCAGCTGTGACCAGTTTGCAGTGCTGCCTCCTTATCCATTTCGCCGCCAGGGAGGGCCTGAGTTTTTATTTTTTTTCTAAGAGATCAACTAACTTTAACTTCTTTCCTCCTCTCTCCTTTCATTTTCT
>NW_004567115.1:1929729-1946713 GCF_000260355.1 Condylura cristata | reverse complement strand
TTTAACAAAATTAGACATTATTTTGTATTGGGCTACTCCAGATGCCAACCGTATGACAAAATTATGAGCAAGTGGTTTATTTGAAAAGTGATTCTAAATAACACTTGAGTAATAGTAGACAAATATAATAGGGAAGGGAAGGCAATAACACAGAGTATATTAACGAGAAGGTTGCTGCTCGTGAGACCCTGGAAAACTAGGAGACAGAATGGAATATGTCCCAGAGTTGTTCTAACAGAACAGTGAGAAAGTCAGCCGGACTGTTAATATACCAACTCCTAAACATCATTGTTGATGCTTTTCCTAAGGAGGCTTAACCCCCGGTAGCTCAGGTTGCCCTATACACAGCTATGTGTACGTCTGACAACAGAGATAGCCTCAGCGAGAGAGTTGCAAGTGTTCGCAGTGTGAAGCCATCTGTATGAGTAGGAAAGGTGAGTGTCCAGGGGATCTTGGTGGAGCACCTACAGTGACTGCTATAGACACTGTCTTAGATTCCATTCTGTAGTCAGAAGACACTATTATTTGTTCTATGTTGTTTAAACACATTTAGTTTAACAATGAAAATGAACAACAAACATGCTATACTCAGAAAACATCTGACCCTTTTCTGTAGAGAAAAATAAATGCCAGTAGTCAGACAGAGAATAATGGGTCTGGCCTGACCTAGATTGGGAGGAATTTAGAATTCTGTCTCCTGGGAAGGAAGGTCGTACAGTGCTCAGAGTAGCTGGGATGAGTGGAGAAAGCTTTTCAGCCTTTTACTTTAAAGAACATTGTAAAATGAATATAGCATTTAAAAGGAATTTCCGGTGAATGTTAGCAAGATTAAAAAAAAAAGGCAATTTCTAAAGCAAATCATTAGCCAAATAGATTTGTAACAGATAAATAATGGGAATAAACATCAATCTGAACATAGAATTTTATTTTTCATCAAACTTTTAACCTATGTATTTGTAAGTTATAACCAAGCTTATACATGTTAGAAAATAGACAATATCTTATTGAGAGAACAATAAGAAAACACTGCATGTAGATAATTTATCTTTAGATTAAGCTTCAAACCTGCTTCTTTTGTACTGAAAACTCAATCAGGAGTTTGATTTTCTGAGGAAATTAATTCACATTCCAAAGTCACTCTTGGAAGAAGCAAGATGGCAGCACAGTGAAGATATTGGACTTGTGTCTTCCACATGCTCAAAGCTAAATTGTAGCCTACCAAAGCCAATACATCCCAAAGGAAAAACAGATTATTTAAGTATACCCTAGGAACATTGTCCAAATAAATTGGGCCTAAGCAAACAGTGGAAAGGGACAATCGGGTCAACTGACTGGTTGGGGTTAAGGTGAGCCCTCATAAACCACAAACAATAGGAAGAAATGACAAACTGCCCTACTGCTGTCGTCCCTGAAAGACTCTAGCCAATACTGGAACTGCAAGAATCCAGATGCAGTAGGCCCTAGGTAGGACTGGAGCAGGCACTGACAAGGGGCATAGACATAAGAGGCCCTACAGAAGCAATTAGATGGCTGTGTCCCCTCTGACTTCAGCTCTTAGAGAGTGATCTAGAGAGACACTTCCACTTTCTGTATTTCTTCACTTAAAATAGTTGGCCAAGGTGACCTATTTTGGGGGTAAAATATTCTAAACCTCATCAGTCCCCCTGTCTGAAACTTTTCCCAAAGAAGTTTCACTGTCCAGTAATAGAGTTGGTTGATATGTCCCCTAAAACATCGAGCTGGTCTCTCAATACTTGGAAAATGTCAGTCTCATTTCAAAATAAAGTGATATAGGTCGGCAGTAAGGTGTACATCTAAGTGAAGTCTCTATATGATGTGAGCAATGGCGTGACCACTCAGCATATAGGAGCAGTATCCTTGGACATCAGAGGCCAGGTCAGATGTCTTCAAGGTGGATACTGAAGAGATCCATGCTTTATCAAACAAGAGGTAGGTAGAATGAAGTAGGGGACTCTGGTTATAAGACTGTCAGCATAACCTGGGGCCTATGGGAGGGTAGAATGAAGGTCATATGGAGTCACATTCTCTTGAAAGAGGGGAAAAGCTTATGGAAATACTGAGATGCTCCATACAGCCTGGGTCTCCATCAATGTTAATAACAAAGCAGGCATTCTGCACTACCCCTTTCACTCCTGGGACTATAACTTGCCTTATCAATACAATGGCATTATAAGGACTGCCAAATCTCCTATTCCCAAATAGGAATGATATTGGTCTGTTATAAATTTGAGCCACCCCACACTAACATTTGGACCACACCAATGCTTCCCACCTCCCACTCCCATTTTGGATCAGAAACAAACAAACAAAAAATATATAGATTTGACTATATACAGAAGACCATAAAGCAATAAACAAACATCACACCTTTTAGAAAAGTAAAATAGCTTCATCTCCTAAGTTACTGCTAAAAATATTGAAACCAATAATTAAGTAGAGAAATCATAAGTAGCAAAAAGGGCAGATAGAAAACATAATACAGGGAAAAATAATATTTCAAGATCTCACAAGGTGAATATAACTCTTTATAGTCCACGCACAAATGAATGGAATAGAATGTTTCCCTACCAGATAAAAGAGTTCAGAATTGTTAAAATAAAAACTCAGAGACATAAATATACTCAGAAAAGCAAGTCAAACTAATACAAGAGAACCCAGAAAAACAAGTAAAAGAACTATAACAAAATTCAAAGAAATAAATGAATAGGCTCAGATATAATGTCAATGAACAGAAAGTAGAAATTAAAGCTTTAAATAGAAAAACAACAGATATTTAGGAGGTAAAGCTCACCATGAATAGGATAAATATTTCTAGGGAAAGCTTAGGATATGTAAAAGATTAAATTGAGATCAATATCAGGGACCTCAAAGATAATAATGCCCAGAGGACTCAGGTGTAAGAAGAAAGAAAAATGAGTGCATAAAAAAATGAAGAGAAAATTCAAAAAACTACATGACTGCTAGACTATTAAGAAAATTCATGCAAAATAGTTATCCAGCAAGGGAAAGAGTAAGAGGGAACATAGGTTCTATTTGAGGAAAAAACAGAAGAAATGTTCCCATATATGGGAAATATTGAAAACTAACCATAAAACTGAAGCATTTAAAAGGGATCTGGGAAAGAATACAATCAAAGAAGGAAGCTAGCACAAGACTACTGTGAGGGACTATGGGAGATTTGGTGCTGAAGACCCTATGGTGTCAAAACATGGTGGGGAGAATCCTGATATTAACATAATTGAAATAATAAATTCTTAAATAATAGATGAGGGGGAAATAAAACTATATGAGTGAGATAAGCAAAGACACATGTAGATGAAAATCACCTGAAAGAAATTGGGTATGTGGTTCTTGACACATAGAACTTTCTAACGACAATAGGTAAAAGCCTACAAAGTTTGAAAGAACTTGGCTGTCAGCAACCATGACCCTGACAATTTCTAAATGTAGACTTTTAACAGATCCTTTTATTTCCAGATCTTCTTTTTCTCGTCCTATCTTATTTTATTCACTTTAATGTTTTTTTAGTACTACCTATTATTCGTCTATTCTATTAAATTTAATCTCTGATGTAAAGCCTGACAAAGTGCCAACACTTTATCTCCTATTGCATATAAAATATTTTCAATTATTTCTCAAAGTCCCTTAAATAAGTGCCTCTTGTGTAAACCTCAACCAACATTATCTTAACTGTCCTTCCAATTTTTCCTCTTGCTCGTTTCCAAACTTATCTTCACATAAGAGTCAGAATGATCATTTACAAATGTAGCATTAATTGGATCATGTTACCAGCCCCTGCTTAAACTCCTTCAGAAGAATTCCCATTGAGCTTAGAACACCTGGGCAAAATCCTTATCAGGGAACATGGAGAAGAATGAGTGCATAAAAAAATGAAGAGAAAATTCAAAAAACTAATCAAACTAATACAGGAGAACCCAGAAAAACAAATAAAAGAACTATAACAAAATTTAAAGAAATTTTGTTTTGGGGCTTCTCTTTAATCTACTGTCACTGTTCTCCTCCAACCCACTGGCCATCACTTCATTTATTGAATGAAGAGCACTCATCTCATCTACTCTTGAATCTCAAAGCTTTTGAGCAGTCTGTCCACTTTTCCTAATTCACCTCATGTCAGATCTTAGAATAAATGACAAAATCTCACAAAGGGTTGTTGAACACACCTCTTAATGCTATCAAGGTTAGGTTTAGCCCAGCAAAAATGTCTCAAAGCATTTTCTCTTTTGCCTGTCTTGCACTTATTTGTAATTGCATAAGTATGTGTGTAATTTTTCTTATCTGCTAAAACGAATCTCTCATGAAAGGAGACTGTTGACTGTGGATAACTCTCAATCAACATTTTCATTTCTGTCCTATATTAGTCTCCCTGTATAGGTTTTATTTATTTTTTTCATTTAGTTTTTTTGCATATTATGTTCTGCTTTGAAAATATATTCATGAAATTTGGACATGAAATGAAATTCATCATTCTGCTGCTTTTGGCAGTTTTCTGCTATAATAAAGCAAGATAGAAGTTTCTCTATCAGAGTCCTGGCTCTAGCTTTGTGGGTGAGCAGAGAATATGCAGCAGACTTAAATTCCCAACGTCTTTTGATAGATGTTAAGCAATAGCTATAGCAGAATCATTTGTGGCTTCTTCCCTCCAGTTAGCAGCTACACTGATTAATTACTTCTCAATTATTACAAGGTGTTCTACTTACTCACCTTTCTCACAATAATGATCTCTGATGAGACTGATTCACAGTGTGCTATAAGATTTATATTAGAATTTATTTCTTCAGTTTTACAATGAATTTGTAAGATGCTGAGCAAGTCGTTAAGTCATTTTCTTTTTAAAATTTATTTTATTTTTATTCTTTTAAAGATTTATTTATTTATGCATACAGAACTGGGGTACAGGCCAGAGGTGCAGGGATGGTGAGAGGATTCATCAGAGACAGAGCAGGGAGCAGAACAGGCAGATGGAGGAAGTACACTGCTGAGGGGATCAGAGGCAGGACGACACCATATGGATCACCTCTGGGGCAGGGGATGGAACTCGCACTGAAGAGAATGCGGCTCACTTACAGTGCAGTGCTGCGTCCTAACCCATTGCTCCAACAGGGGGGCCCTAAATTTATATTCATTTTTATTTTTAAGCATTTTTTAAAATTTTCTTACAATTAAGGTTTTCTCCCTCAAGGTATGGTCACCATTGCTTTCCCTTTTTTATATACAATATCAAAGGTATCTGTTTTTTGCATTAACTCTTCACTGTTACAGTCAGTGATAATGTCTGCCTTGTTAGTCCCTTTTGCATCCATTACCTAGAGCATGATAAGTAAAAATATAGTAGATCAATTAATAAACAATTGAAGCAATTACTATTAACTACCATATATTTCAAATTACCATATTATATAATATATAATTAATTATGAGAACCCCATCTCTCCTAGTAAAATCCATTCCTTTTCAATGTTGTGGCAGATTTTTTACAATAAAAACATCCTGATATTTATAATATACATGCATAAGACATATAATATATAATTATAATGTATAATACTTTATTTTTAATGATGGATACTTGCCTACCATTCTTTAAAGAGATTGCTGTTAATTATTTTAATTTGTAAGTATTTATGTATGCATGAACTGGGTGTAAGTCAGGGGTGGGGTCAAAGGGTGAGAATATTCACCAGAGACAGAGTGGGAGCAGAAGAGGCCAATCCACAAAAATACACTGCTGAGGGGAGCAGTGGTTGAGAAGGAGAGCTCTTTTGTGTCATGTGGGTTAAGTCCTTAGCCAGGGATCAAACTCATGTTGCAGTGGCTGGTGATAGTATGATAGTGCTAAGACTTAACCCCTTTAACAAGGGGGTTAAAAAGAAGATTTTTGAAGTTCCTTAAATAAATGCTATATATGTGTTAGTTTGTAATTAAATATATGGTAATTTTATATTATTCCATAAAATGTGTAGACCTTAACATTCAGCAATTAAGTATGTTTTACAACTTGCCAAGGATATCATGATAAAAATGACTTTGTAATTTTATAATATATAAAAATCTCCATATATGTATATAAACTTAGATGTGACTCTTTGCTTCTAATTTTCGTCCTAAAACAAATGGCATATTTTTTTTAAGATTTATTTATTTGTGCATATAGAACTGGGGTACAGGCCAGAGGCTCAAGGGTGGCGACAGGCTTCACCAGAGACAGAGTGGGGAGCAGAACAGGCAGATCGATGAAGTACACTGATGAGGAGAGCAGCGGGCGGGTCAGGAGAGGTCTGCCACACCATGTGGTCACCTCCGGAGCAGGTGGGAATCGAACTCATGTGGAAGAGGCTTTAGATTCTCAGTGCTGTGCTTTAAGCCGCTGCGCCACCAGGGAGGGCCTAAATGGCATAATTTTTAAAGCAAGAAATTTATTCCCTGTAAACCACATTATGGTCTGAATAGTAACATGGGGTAGAGTTTTAGTTGAAAGGCTTTAATACTTGAACAGAAGAAAGTCTGAGGTAGCATATGAATGGAAACTATGATACTGTTAACACATCATTGAGCAAATCATGTAACTTGTACAAACAACTTGCCCAAATCTGTTTATTTACCTTTATGAAAGATATAATTATACTTCTTATTCAACTGCATTGTAGTGCATGTGCTATTAAAATGTTAAATACTGTTTGGGGTAATTATTGAATTATCTATCAATATTAATATAATTTACATTTTTACACTATTAATTTATTTTAAATTAAGGTAAATATGTGGATATCCCTTCATGTATCACCACCATAGTTTAACCACCACCAAATCATTGTGTCTTTCTTTGGTTGTTCTTACCCTTCCTCCATGTTATCTCTGCTTTGCTTTTGTAATCCTCTTTTAAGGGTTAGTTTTTAAGCTTGTCTTTACCTGACTCTTAGTTAATATATCCCACATATTAGTGATACTACTTAGTATTTATTGTTCCCCTTCTGACTTATTTCACATAGTATTAACCCTTCCAGCTCCACTCATGTTGCTGGTAATGGCATGAATTTAGCTTCTTTGATGCTGGAGTGATATTCCACTGTGTATACATGGATCATCTTCTTGAGCCCCTGATCTGTTTTGAAGTACTTGTGGAGATCTGTGGAGTCGAGGTTACTAGTCGAGGCTACTGAAGGACTAGAAAGAAACATTGTGGGCTTTTAAAGAACAAGGGTCTCTTGCATCCAAAAGGGAGTATGTTTTTGCTGGCAGGACTAAATTTTTAGAAGGTGTACAAACAAGGGGAGTGAAAAAGTACGGAGGCGGAGACTGTGGGATATATAAGGTAGGAATCGGAACAATAAAGGAGCTTCCTTTTGCCTAAGAATCCTGTGTGTGTGTGTGCGCCTGTGCCCGGTTCATTATAATCGTGTGTGTGTGCGCATCTGTGCCTGGTTCATTATGATCGTGTGTGTGTGTGTGTGTGTGCGTGCCTGTGCCTGGTTCATTATCATTCCCAGCCCGCACCTTGAGACCTTGTTACCCGGCTGGTTGGGGGTTAAGAGTAATAACTTTGTTTTCATATATGGGCTACTGTAAATTATCAATAACCACAGGGATGCAAGTTACCTTTTGAATTATTTTTTTTGAATTTTGGGGGGCAGATGTGTAGGTATGGAATTTCTAGGTCAAATGGCAGAGCTCTTTAATAGTTAGAGAAATCTCCACACTGCTTTGTATAAGGACTGGACCAGCTTGCCTCCCCAGCAGTAGTGGGGGGGGGTACCTATTCTCCACAGGCTCACAGCATTTGTTTCTGGTCTTTCTGATGTGGGCCATTCTCACAGGTGAGAGATGGCATTTCACTGTACCCTATATGATAAGTAATGATGAACATTGTTATCATGTGCCTGTTTGTCTTTCTGAATGACATTAGAGGAGAGGCTCTTTAGTCCTGCCATTTTTTTAATGGGTTGTGTATTCTTTTTGTAGTTTTACACGTTCTTTGTATAACTTTAATATTAGTATTCTATCAGATGACTGGGGAGCAAAATTTTCTTTCATTTAGTAGCTTATTTTTTTCAGTTTAGGCTGTCAAAAATTAAGGTTTCTTTCACTGTACAGAGCTTTTTAGTTTGGTGTATCTAGTTGTTTTAAGTTTTCTTTGTTTTCCTTGCTGTTGGGAGTGAATCCCTTCAGGTATAGATAAATTTTATGCCTGAAATAGTTTGCCTATGCATTATTCTATGCATTCCATGGGTTTAGGTTTTATATTGAAGGGTTTTATCCATTTTGAACTTTTTTTTTTAAGATTTATTTATTTATTCATATAGAACTGGGACATAGGCCAGAGATGCAGAGGATGAGAGGATTCACCAGAGACAGAGGGGGGAGCAGAACAGGCAGATCCTCGAAGCACACTGCTGAGGGGAGCAGCCGGCTCAGGAGAGGTCTGCCACACCATGTGGATCTCCTCCCGGGCAGGCGGGGCTCGAACTCAAGCGGAAGTGGCTTAAGCTTCTTAGTGCAGTGCTTTAACCCGCTGCGCCACCAGGGAGGGCCCGATGACATTATTTTTTGTGTATGGTTTGAGATAGCAGTCTAGTTTCTTTTTTTTTTTTTTTTTCCTGATTCCATGTAAATTTCAGCAGTGATTGCTCCACTTCAATGAAATAGGTCTTTGGTATTTTTATTGGCAATGTGCTCAGTCTGTATATTGTTTTGGGTAGGATGGCCATTATCAAGATGTAGATTCTTCCAATATATGAGCAAGTTATATATTTTAAATTTTCTGTGTCCTCTATACCAAATGTTTTCTCATTATTCTCATTATCTACATTTGACTTTTGCCCTTGTTTTTGTTGATGTGAAATACACTGATTTTTGGATGTTGAACAGTCCTTGTGTTAAGGATTGGAACCTACTTGGTCACGGTGCATGGTTCTTTTGATGGATTATTTGATTTAGTTTGCTAGCAAATTTTAAGGTTTTTTGCATTCTGTGTTCATTAAGAGATTATCTTAATTTTTTTTTCTGTTTTGACATTGGTTTTGGTGTGTTACAATGATGCTGTGTTACAGTGATGTTTTCCTCATAAAAATATTTGAAATACATATTTTCAACTATTTTGAAGAGTTTCAGAAAGGTAAGTATTAGTTTAATTTTGAAGTCTTCCTGAGAGAGTTTTGATTACTGTTTCAATTTCTTTGCTGTGGTTGGCTTGTCAGTATTACTATTTTTTCCCTATTCAGTCTGAGAAGTTTGTATAACTTTAATATATATATATATATATATATATATATATATATATATATATTATTTCTTCTAAGTAATTCAGCATGTTAACATAGGTATTCATAAAAGTGTCTATTTATCCAGTCGTCTATTTTATCTTTTAAAATAATCTGCCTTTGTATTTATTGTTACATTTAGTGTCTTTTTAATTTTTAGTTAATATACTTCTTCTTTGATTTTTATTATTTCTGTTTTTGTTCTGGCTTTTGAATTTTTTTTTCCTTCTTTTTCTAATTTTTCCAGTAAGAGAGAAGGTCACTGATTTGAGCTTTTTCTTGTTTCTTCTTTTAAAAGGTTAATTTGTATTTATTTATGCATACAAGTACTGGGGCTAGAGGTGGAGGGATGATGCGATTCATCTTAGACAGAGTGGGGAGCAGAACAAACATATCTACTGAAATACAATGCTGAAGGGAATTATAGGCAAGATGGGAGAGGTCTACTTAACCACGTGTGTTAACTCCCTGGCTGGGATCAAACTTACGCTGTAGTAGCCAGTGATAGCTTGCCACTGCTGGGACTTAACCCCTTACACCTCCAGTGAGGACATTTTTCTTGTTTTTTTTTTATGTGGACCTTAATTTCTATATATTTCCCTATATATATATATATATTGTTTTGACTCTATGGGGTTTCTTTAAGTGTGGCTCCCTTCCTTCATTGGTCCTTTGTCTGAGCAAGCAATGTTAGTATCTAACGGGAGATCATGAGGATTGTGCTGCAGTGGGCAGGTGATTTTGGGGTCATGTGTAATGTGGCTCTTGGCCACTATGTAATCTTCCTTATTGCATGTCCTGGGATAACCAGTCTGACATTTTTGGCAACTTTTTCACATCATAATCAAAATTTATACCATTACACACACACACACACACATTTATAATAAGTTTTTGATCTTATAATACATTTCTCAAAAAAAAAGTTTCATAGAGTGCCTCCTTGGTGCCTCAGCAGATTAAAGGGCACAAGTTTTATTCCTGGCCAGGGAGCTGACCCACATGGTGTGGCAGACTTTTGTCTCACCCACTACTCCCTTCAGCAGGATATTTCAATTGGTTCACTGTTCTCTTGTTCTGCTCTCCACTCTGTCAATGGTGAATCCTCTCACTACTTACACCTCTCATCTGCACCCTAGTTCTGACATGCATAAATATTTTGAAAGTTTCTTAGAGAAAGTTACTAAGAAAATTTTAAGAATGATTTTTTTTCTCTGAAAAAAAAAATGTACATGCTTTTAATTAAAGCCCACTATCAGTGATGCCACCACCACTAACAACCCAAACATAGCAGCCAGCTGCAGTGCTCAACATGAAAGTCGCTGCCACCACTACTGCAAAAGACATCAGTGCAGCAACCAAAGCCTACAAGGAAGCTGCTGAAGCCGGCAAGCTGCAACCCAGTGCTTCACAGCCCAGATAAATGCACTGGCTGACCCAGAAAATGGGAAGAAAAATGTATGCAAAAACCCTACCTTAGAAGTTGGAGCTCAGAAGCAAAATAGGGGAGCAGATTGATAGAAAATTACAAAAACTGGCAAGTTGAGTCCATATGGTTACAAGAGGAGACCAAATCTCCACAGTCAATTGTAAAAATCATAAGGATTTGCTTTTCCCTATTAGAAACCAAATTCTAAACTGGTGAGACAAAGTAATTCAAGGAAATGGAAGAAAATTGTGAAAAATGAATGTACTGAGAATAAATAAAAAGAGAACATTCAAAATGAAACTTGAATTGGAGATTCATGATAAAAGATAAAGAGCAATAGATGATGTGAAATGCTCAGGAGAAAGCTATGGAATAAACCAAAGGAAAGAACAAATCACTGTACTTGAATATGTGAATAAAGAGGGATCTACATGATAAAGGAGAGAAATGAAGTAAAAATAAATGAAGAAATACTCTGAGAATTATCTAACTCCATGAGGAAAGGCAATATAATAATCATAATATAAAATAGAGTGAACTGGCCTCTCTGCTTGCAGAAGGGGTTAAGATGCAGCACCATGAAGCTATCTGAAGCCACTGCAGCATGAGTTTGATCCCAGGCCAGGGAGCTGACCCACACAGCTCAGCAGACCTTTCCTGTGCCCTTCAGCAATGCATTTCAGTCCATCTGCCTGTTTCTGCTCCTGGACCTATCTCTGGTGAATCCTCTCATTCCCCCACACTGGCCTACCCCAGTTCTTATATACATAAAGAAATCTTAAAAAAAAAAAAAAGAAAGAAACCCTCAAAAAAATAAAATAGGATGAAAAGTGAGAGAAGGAAATATATTTTAAGAAATAATAGAGAAAATTGTCTGAACCTGGGAGAAAATATGAAAACAGGACCTTAGGGCACCTTAACAAAATTGACCTAAGGGTATTTAGAACAAAACATTTAGTGGTGAAACTTCCAAAAGTTCAAGACAAGGAATTCATATTGAAGCTGTCAAGGAGAAAGAAAATCAGGTTAATATCAACCTCCTCTGAAGAAACACTATTTTCCTGGAGAAAATGGAAGGACATGCTAATCAAAGTAAAAAACTGACAGCCAAGAATATTATGTACTGTAATACACACCTTCAAATATGAGAGAGCAATAAAGACCTCAAAGAGAAACTGAGGAATTTACTAACAGTAAGCCCCCCCCCCACCAACATTCATCTAAAGGAAAGCTCATAGATCAAAAAGAGAAGCATACACGTCACACATTTTGATAAATCTGTTTACTACTTTAATTATGCATGAGAAATAATCTTAAATTATCTTAAACATTACAGATATTGTGGGCATTATAAGGTACAGAAGAAATGGAAGGATGAAAATGACCACTGAGGGGAGGGCAAAGTCTATGGTGGTGGGCAATGGGTTCTTTAGTGGTGAATGTACAATGGCAATGAACTTTAAGAAGGTCATCATATATTTCTATAATGCAAACAATCTAAACCAATATTAATAAAATTATTTAAAAAACACCATGAGCAGCTAGGAAGCTCCTCGTTTTATTATAAGCATGCTTCATATCATGGCATAGGTAACATTTTATATTGGTTTGGTATTTACTCAATCCTCATTTATGAAAAATGTATATCGCCACCACAAAAAAACATAGTATAACTATATATTCTATTCCTTCTCTCCTGAATGATAAATACATTAGCTAATATTCACTGAACACTAACTGTGGCAAGAACTATGCCAAATGCTTTCCCTTCAGTTATATAGATATTATTTTGATTTCACTGACAAGTTCAATAACATACCCAAAGTCACACTGCCAAGTGCTAGAGATACCAGGGGTGCACTCCTGTCAGTTAACTTCAGTTCAGCTCCCCACTTCATAAATTCAATACCTGACCCAGTCTTTTAGAAATAGGCTTAAGGAATATTTGCAACATTGTCCCAATTCAGTTTCTATACCCTTCCCAATTGTTATCTTCAAAAAAAAAAAAATCACTTTGTATTAGCCATTGTTGGCACTTAGCTCACTGCCATGTAATCATGTTTTTTTATAGATCACCTCTAACACATTTTTATTTTCAATGTCAATCCCAAGAATCCTTAAATTCATGGTTTATCATATAAGTTCAATAAAAGTCTATTAACTGAATGAGTGTTTAACATTCTGATTTAAGATCTATATAAACCATGGCCAAAGGATCCCACCAGTTAATACTTTTTAATATAGGGGTAAAATCTGGAAAAAAATATTGCTACTCTTATGCTGAAAACAAAGCTTCTGATCAAATAAACCATCACTACATTTCATGCAAAAAAAAAAATAAAAAAAAAACAGCATGTAACATTGTTCTTAAGATAAAGTTAAATAAAATGGTTATTTCAGCTGGTTAGAAAATGTGCTTCAAGTTTAAAACTACACATCATTGTTTGTACAAATTGGTTATTTAGGATAGACTTCAATGGAATCATACTTTGCTAGCAAAGAAGGTGGTTTTGGCAATAGCACACAGTAATAGGGAAGAGTCACTTATATTTTCCAGCTGAGATCAATGGCCCTTAATCCATTAACACAGACCTAAATATCACCTGATAGGAAGAGATGACAGTGAAAATGTGAGTAAAACAGTTACAGTGTATTTAGATTTAGGAACTTTTTTTCAAGTTATAATCTCTTTTCATACTCTATAGGAAAGCAGCACAATTTTAGACTTTTTGCAATTAGTTTACCCTAGGAGTTAAATGAAAAAAAATATTTTGAGTAATGTAAATTATTTTTGTTCACCTACTTCAAGCTGTTTTATGTAGAAGTTGTATTTATAAAGTCCTTGGCAGCATCTTAGAATAAGCATTTTAAATATCAACAAATCGTTTCACTTGGGGATGGATTATAATCATTCCAGTGAATCACATGTCCATAGATAATTAAGTTTTAAAGGTTAAATTGTTAATATTCACAAAATAACTACCACCAACTATACTAAATGGAAAATGAACAGTTTAAATACTTCAAAAAATTTGGAGGTAAAGCATAATAATGTCCTTTAGTCTAAAAATAAGGTTGAGAATGTGTTCTTCCTCCATTTATCAAAGCACTTTACAAATATAGACTAGCCAATAGAATTAGCTTACCTAAGCTCCCTGAAATCACAAACCCAGATAGCATGTAGTGATGAGTAGGAGAAATTTCAGACTCTTAAAACCAAGAAAGCTGTAGTTAATCTGATTCTAGAGCAAGGACTAAGTTTGATATGTATATCTCTGAGTTGAAGGGGCCAATTTCTGACTACTACTCCCTGCTTGACGTCTGAGAATTGATTGGCTTATTGCATTTATGATGTTTCTGATGTAAAGCATCATTTACCTTTATCTGAGAAAATTACTTCTTTTTAATTTACCCCTCTCCTTTAAAAGGAATTAACCGCTGCTCTGTTTTAGAAAAAGAAAATTTTTTGACTATCTGTGATGCTCTGACAAATAACCTCATTTGTAGAACAATAATTTTCAGAGGAAAAGGTGGTAGGAGTAATGGGGGGGATCCATTAGATGTTGGTAGATGGTGGATATGTTGTGGTATATACATTTGCCAGGATTGAGGCTACTCTCTCATTCATGCAGTGTTGTAGACCAATGTCACTCAAATAGTACATATTTGAGTCCCCCCCCCACTTTTTGTGACTCATTTTTAAATCAGTGTCATTGTGAACAGAGAAAACTTAATAAACATACATTTTCATGAATTGGTAATTTTTTATGAATTGACTGACACTTGAGTTTTGATCGAAAATGCAGTTTCCCTTTAAGAATATTCTATCTGCACTTGTAAAGAAAGGGTAATTATAATTTTGGCGGAAGAAAGCAGTGCCATATAAATATCAATTGAAAAAAAAAGTAGTCTAGTTCGTATTTAAAGCTATTGTTTCCTTGTTGATTTTCTGTATGGTTGATAGGTGCATTCTTATAAGTAGGGTGTTAAAGTCCCCTATTGTATTGCTGTCAACATCTATATTTCGATTTATTAATAGTTATTTTATATATATATATATACACATATATAATTACATCTTAATTTGGGGAATATATATCAATGGATGTCTGTCTTCCTGAAATATGAATAATATACATCCCTGTCTCTTGCTATCTTTTTCTTGGTTGCAAGTATATTTTATGTAAGGATGACTACCATTGCATTTTTGAGCAAACCATTTGATTGTAGAATTGCTTTCTAACCTTTAGCTTTGACCTCTGTTTATATGTGGAACTAAGATGGGTCTCCTCAAGACAGCATAAGGCTAGGTTTTGGTTTTGACTTGACTTGGTTCGTTTTTATTGATGAATTAAGTTCACTGGTGCATAGGGGAATTATTGATATATAAGTATTTTTTTCATTTTGCTATCTGTTTTCTAGATGATTTTTGGTTTATTTCTGTTCTTTTGTTACCCCTTTCCTTTGTATTTGAAAAGCCACCTTTTGTGCAAGTGTTGGATTTCATTTTTATCATCATTTTTGTTTCTTATAGATAGTTTTGAGGTTGTCATGAGACATATATAGGGTTCTATGTTCAACTGATATCAAATTAATATCAATTACCATTTATCCACCCTTATTTATATTCTGTCCCCAATATTTTATGCATTTGCAGTTTGCTGCTTTCTAACTGAGGTATGTTTTGTTTCTTAGAGATCCTCTTAATACTTCTCACCAGGCTGGTTTATAGGAGGTATATCCCTTCTACCTCATTTATCTATAATTCTCTTCATTACACTTTTAATTTTGCATGTTATGTTAGCTGGGGGAAAAAAATAAACTTTGTTTACCAAATGCTACTGTGGAAATCTTACAGTAACATGTAGGATAGAAACTAGACTACTATTCACACATACAAAATTTTTCAAAGTATATCAAAGACGTGGTTGTCATAAATGAAATTATATCATACACAGAATAAAACATAGGTAAAGACTTCATGACATTTGCTTTGTTAATTTATATTTTGATCCAACTACTATGGCAAGAAAAATAAAATGAAAGTAAACAATGGGAGCTACATTAGGTTGAAAAGTTTCTACACAGTGGAAGAAGCATACATTAAAATGAGAAGACATCTTACTGGATGGAGGAAAATAACTGGATGGCATACATCTGAAAAGGTATTAATAATCAAGATCAACAAAGAATTCATGCAATGCAATATGAAAACAACCCAACTGAAAAGTGGGTAGAAAACTTAAGAATACAGTACTCCAAAGACATGCATGGAGCTGGGGAAAAAATATATATATGCACAGAGACCAGTGGAATAGAGTTAAGGGTTCTGAACAGTTAATCTTTGACAAAATAGCCAAAAGTATTCACGGGAGAAAGAAAGTTTTCTTTAATAATTAGTGTTGGGAAAACTAACTGCATGCAGAAGAATAATGAATTAGACCATCATCTCACAACTTACATAAAATTTAAGTAAAAATTGGCCCTCCCTGGTGGCGCAGCGGGTTAAAGCACAGCACAAAGAAGCTTAAGCCACTTGCGCATGAGTTCGATCCCTGCCTGCCCCGGAGGTGACCACATGGCGTGGCAGACCTCTCCTGACCCGCCCGCTGCTCCCCTCAGCAGTGTGCTTCATAGACCTGCCTGTTCTGCTCCCCACTCTGTCTCTGGTGAATCCTCTCACCCTCCACATTTCTGGCCTGTACCCCAGTTCTGTACGAATAAATAAATCTTTAAAAAAAAATTTAAGTAAAAATTGATTAAAAACATGGATGGAAGACCCCAAACTATATAACAAATTGAATAAAATGTATTAAATGGCCCAATGAAACATGGTGGAGGTTTGTCAGGGTATACCCTAGTGGTGCACAGGGTGTTAATGTACACATTTGTAGAGGTGTGAAATTGTAAATCTGAAACAGTTACAATCAATCAACTTAATTTGGGAAGCAAAATAAATTTATGTTTAACAGACATTAAAAAATGCTTATCTATCCCTCCCTGGTGGCGCAGCGGGTTAAAGCACTGCACTAAGAAGCTTAAACCACTTCCGCATGAGTTCGATCCCTGCTTGCCCCGGAGGAGACCACATGGCGCGGCAGACCTCTCCTGACCCGCCCGCTGCTGCCCTCAGCAGTGTACTTCATCAATCTGCCTGTTCTGCACCCCACTCTGTTCCTGGTGAATCTTCTCACCCTCCGCATCTCTGGCCTGTTAACCCAGTTCTGTATGATTAAATAAATAAATCTTTAAAAAAAAA
>NW_004567115.1:1895378-1925309 GCF_000260355.1 Condylura cristata | reverse complement strand
GCCTCTGGCCTGTACCCCAGTTCTGTATGCACAAATAAATAAATCTTTAAAAAAAAAAAAAAACATAAGCACTTTTGCAAGTCAATGTCACCTTAGCAAACATAGTACAAATATTTAAATCAAAAATCATCAATCCAAAAAAACATAGCCATGAAATTTAACAATAGTATACACTGAACAATATAGTGATGTCCAGTAAAGTAAATACCAATTAGAGGACAATGACACAACCCTGTTAGATAATGCAGGACCAGGACCTAGAAGTGATGTTATGCCTTATTTTACTAGTTTTACAGAGACATTGTAGAAATAGAGTTTTCTAATATCACAGTAAGTTCAATAAAGAAGCAGGGCTAGATTTGACATTTTATATTTACATTCCATGTTTTTTTTTTTTTTAGCAACATTTGTTTTCTCTCATTTCCTTAGTCTTACTGTTTTATTTTTTTATAATCAGTTAATGTTTTTAATAAGTTGAATATTTATACTCAACATATTTTAAGTATTGTATATTAAAACAGCCTGTCAGGACTTTTGAACAACTGAAACACATCACCCCAATACTTATGTTCATTGTTGTAAAAAGAAAAACAATAAACAGGCCCTCCATGGTAACTCAAGGGGTTAAGTCTCAGCACTATCAAGCCTGAACCAGCCACTACAACCTGAATTCAATCCCTGGCCAGGGAGCTGGCACAGCAGACCTCTTCTGTCTCACTGGGTGCTCCACTCTGCAGTATATTGCAGTACATCTGACTATTTTGCTCCCCACTGTCTGTGGTGAATTCTCTCACTCCCTACACCTCTAGCATATAACCCCATTCTTGTATATACAAAATAAATAATAATAAAAATGATTTTTTGACCTTTTACCTTAGCTCACTTAGAATGAGCATATGGTTGGCTATATTCTTGCTTATTTATTCATTCATTCAATGAATAAGTAACGAATACCTACTATGTGGCTATCTCCAGTTTGCAAGCAAACTGGAGCACTTTGACATTTATCTCAGACAAAACTGTTTCCATTTGTATGATAAGTTGTATGGCCCCTGTAAATATATATCAGTGCTAATCTAGGCAGGGTGGAAGCTTGAACAACTCAAATAGACAAAACCTTCTGCTTCTTTTATGTCTAGCCACTTTGGTTATACAATGAATCTTGCTTGTTATAAATAGAGAGGTCAGGCCATTCTTAGATAGAGAATGGTTTACTGTTTTCTCTACTCAGAGTTTGATGGACACTAATTGTGTACAGGAGCAGAAATGATATCTCATCTTAGATAGGAATCAAGAGCACTGAGGAACAACTGTTGTCAACAGTCTGCCAATTGTTTAATACTCCCTCCAGCTCCTTTTCTACTTCTTCATTTGGTTTCTTACCTCTTTTTTCTTGGTCCCTTAGTAGAAAGTGAAAAAACTTAAAAAAATAAATAAGTAAATAAACACAAAATGACCATTTCTCTAATGGGTTAGTGAACATTGGAAGAAATTTAATTTCGAAAAGTGTTACATATTTCAAATATTTTAATACTTAAACTTTTCCAAATTTAGGTCCATTCAAGAACCACCCATGTTTCAAATCTCCCAGAAATATAAAAGGTAAATGCAAAAATTGCATTTCAAATATTATAATCTAGTAAATACACAAATTATTATTTAGACAACTTCATTCAAATTTTTTGTGTGAAACTTGAATTCTGCATTTTTATATTTCTTTGTATAATCACCAATATGAAAGTAGAATGTGAGTGATTCTGGGGTCTGAGCTTTCTTTGCACACTCACACACATGCACACACAATAAGATCTCATCCTACTATGACATATTTTGTAATAGAAGCAATGAAGTATATATATATATATATAATTTTGTCTTTTTTTAAAAAAATGAATACATTTTACAGCAATTCTTTATTTAGAACTTTAGACTTGTTAAAACTGCAAAGCTATTCATACACAAATACTGAAGTATAGATAAATGTGTACTGCTTTTGATATTTGAAATTCTTACCAAAAAGGGAAAATATGTAGTCATTTTTGACCAGGGAAGGTGTAATCATCTCAAGAAAATATGTGACTGAAATACGTGACTGGAAGTCTAGCTGCAAAAATTTTCCTGTTTATATAGATGTTCCTAGTGATGGTTACAGCAGTAGCCAGTATGTGTTACCTCCTGTTGTGTATCATAGCCCTTCATTGTCATGAGGTATAATATAAATTCCAAATTCATCTATACCACTTATGCTATATAAATCCCCAGCACAACTTTGGGTAAAGTCATTGTCAGAGTAGAAGTTGTATACATGCTTATTGACTTTGTAATCTTAAACAGATTCATATTAATTCAGAATTGTCTCTTGTAATAGTCATATTTACATTATAAGATGTTTTCGCTCATACTTGTTTGTTTAGGATTCCTGCCAAAAATTTGGCAGAAACTCTTGACTAGATATACAAATGCAAACTATTTTCTCTTAGAATTCACAAAGTACTTAGAATTGGTTCTATTGAAGTGGATGGAGAAGAATACAGGAAATATTGCATCAGGATTACACTTGATTTTTATTGAAAATGTCCAGATACTTAGGGTCTAGGTGGATCCATACTTTCATACTTAAAAGTTTATTACGTGCTCTCCCTGGTGGCACAAAGGGTTAAAGCATCTCATTTTGAAACTTTCTGAAGCCTCTGCAGCCTGAGTTTGATTCCCACCCCCTCCCAACCCCCAAGCCAAGGGAGCTTGGCCCACCCAATGCTCCCCTCAGCAGTGTACTTTGTCAGTCTGCCTGTTCTCTGTTATGAGAACTGGGGTACAGGCCAGAGGTGCAGGGACAGTGGGAGGATTCACCAGAGACAGAGTGGGGAGCAGAACTGAGAGAACTGGAGTACAGGCCAGAGGTACAGGGATAGTGAGAGAATTCACCAGAGACAGAGTGGGGAGCAGAACTGACAAAGTACACTACTGAGGGGAGCAGTGGAGAGGTCTGCCCTGCCATGTGGATCACCTCTGGGGCAGGCAGGGATCAAACTCACACTAAAGTGGCTTTAGCTTCTTAGTGCTGTGCTTTAACTCACTGGGCCACCAGGGAGGGCCCTGAGATTATTTTTTTTTAAAGACTTATAATTCATAAGTGTAATGTCTAAAAAAAGTAAAAGAACCTTGGATGACGGAACATAGTGGATTGTATTTTCATGAACCTCTATTCTCCATTGTAAACACTTTCAAAAAGTCTATGAGTCAACAACAAAATGACTAAAAGAAAAATGATTTCTCAATTTAAAGATGGAACAATCATAAGAGAAACAGTCTTCAAAAATCTTTATAACACTCATTATCATTAATGCATTTCAAGTATATGCCCCAACATATATTTATACATTGCATTATATTTGCTGCAGAGTACTACCTTAGTTTCTATATTATATTGAATAAATTTTTAAACTCAAATCTTAAGTGTGTGTCAAAATTTACTTTTGTTTAAAGATAGTCCTTTATGTCAGTAAGAACATAATTTGACTTTCTGAAGTGAAACACAAAGGCATCAAAAACAAGTGTAATGGGAAATATACCTCCATTGAAAACATGTTTTGAAAAAATTTAAGTAAAATAATACTCCAGAATAATTTTAGATATTTATTTTTTATTTACATTTATATGCTATGAAGTATAATATGAATTGCTACATCAAAATAAACCTCATTTTTCTTTCAAAATTTCATGAAAGTTAAAACTGAGTTGAGCATACTGTATACTGTATGAATACTGTATGAATTTTTCATACTTATCTTCTAGATTGCTACCAGATATATGTCTAGATACATTGAAATCCTGAGGAAAACTCACATTGTATTTTCCTCCTGACTGGGAGAATGCTCTAGAGAGAAACTATTCTCTGTTCCTGCACAATTTGTAGTCTAAGAATATTGGATAGCTCAAAGCAAAGCCTCATTCTGTTTAGAAATTCTTCCATTATTTATTTATTCTGAAGTCATATTATTTCATTATCATTTTTCCCTTTCTTCTGAGGGAGCAAAGAAAGGACAGTTTTATGGAGAAAAGTAACTATCTGAGAACAAATTGCACATTCATTTATTCAGTCAAGTGATTTCTTGTGTTGATTATCCTAATTTCCTGTGTTTCTTATTTTTCTGTAACACAAAGAATATAAAACTTCCTAACTGCATCAGGTAGTACATCAAAGCTGCAGAGACTATTAATTTGCTTTATGTTGCTAAAGAAAAAAAAAATTACTTGATAACTACCAAGTTTATTCTTTCCTCCTGTCTAGACCTGCAGTTTGATGATACTTTGGGAAGTAACTATGCTTTATTATTTAAACTGTGCCAATCTGAGGTAAAGAAAGTAGTTCATTGTTATTTGATTTCTATCTCTCTCTCTCTCTTTTTTTTTTTTTTTAAGATTTACTTATTTATGCATATAAGACCTGGGGTAGGTACAGGTCAGAGGCACAGGAGATGAGGCTGAAAGTGGAGCAGATTTATTGAATCACTGCTAATTCACTGAATCTACTGAATAGGATTTACTGAAATACACTGCTAAGGTAAGTGGCTAGTGAGACAAAAGAGGTCACTATTGAAAAGCTGTGTGGAGATTTCTTGAAACACTGAAAATGTGTCTACAATGTGATCCATTGAACTCTTTGGAATCTATATATAGACAAAAAACCATTAATTTGAAAGGAAACCTTTTTTTGTTGCAGCATTATTGGCAATAGCCAAGATAGTCAATAAAACCTAAATGCCCCAAAACAGACTAATTGATTATATATATATGTGTGTGTGTGTGTGTATAGATATATGTATGTATATAGATATACATATATAGTATTCATTTATATAGACATACATATATAGTATATATTCATATAGATATACATATATATTATATATTATATACTATTCAGCATTAAAAATAAATTCATGATATTTGTGGCAACATGGATGGAGCTGGAAGGGATTATTCTAAGCAAAATAAGTCATAATGAAGAAATATAATCAGATGATCAACATATATAGAATATAGAGAAACTGAACAAAAGGCTGAGGAAGAGACAAACTTGCAAGTTGACTATAGATTTGAGGCATACAGCAAAGCAGGAGTGTGGTGTGGGGTCAGACAAGGGTGGGAAGAGCACAAAGGACTACGTGATGGCTCACAGGTGATACAGGTGCTGGAAGAACTACAGGTTCTATTCCTGAGGAGAGAAGCCAATTATGATGCAAAATGAGCAACGATGTAAGAAATTAAATTTAATTATAAATAAATGAGGGCTCTCCCTGGTGGCGCAGCGGGTTAAAGCACAGCACAAAAAGCTTACTTAAGCCACTTCCACATGAGTTCGAGCCCTGCCTGCCCCGGAGGGATTCCACATGGCACCGTAGACCTCTCCTGACCTGCCGGCTGCTCCCCTCAGCGGTGTACTTCCTTGATCTGCCTGTTCTGCTCCCCGCTCTGTCTCTGGTGAATCCTCTCACCCACTGCATCTCTGGCCTATACCCCAGTTCCGTATGAGTAAATAAATAAATCTTAAAAAAAAAACAAACAAATAAATAAATAAATGAAATAAAATATTTAAGTGAATAATATCTAGAGCAGAAGTGGGGCAAAATGTGAAAACGTTATTTATATTGTATATCCTTGAGAGTTTAGTTAAGATGCCACAATTTTATTTGGCATATTACAAACCATTAGTGATCTTGACTGAAGGCATTTCATAAAATTGTAGACATGGAAGTTAAATTGAAAGCACTTGAAGATAAATCAGAGCTGAAGAAGAAAACAATTTACACAACTTTGAGTACTTTTACTTTAACATACAACAGATGGTGAATTGGTAGCTAGAGAGTTAAAGGAATATGAATAAGAAAGTCCAAAAAAAAGAGAACACAGACTTATAATGGCAGAAACAAAAGCCTTGATTATGCAAACCCTTTGGAAACTAGAAGAATATTCTGATTCTAATGCTGAAAGTCCAGCAACAGACCCAAAATCTAGGCTGGTCACCATAATAACCTGCTCAATATCCTGAGACTGAATGGAACATCTCTAGCTCTCAGTTCATAGATGACTTATTTTCAAGGTATCGATACTAACCATTTGCTTGTTTTCTGTAAACTTGTAGAAAACTATACTCATAGCTAGTAAATACTACCACCAGCTAATATGAAGGTCATACCAGGTAGCAGGTTTTTAAATCTGTTACTTTCTCTCATGACTTATCTAACATTCCCTATTAATTCCATTTCCTGAGACTTGAATTATCCCTTGAAACGGACCTCAGTGCTTCTAACTGGATTCCCTACTTCATTTTTATCCCATTTAATCTACTTCCACACTGTATTGGAACAATTATAGTCTAAATCACTGATTTGATCATTTCATTCAATAGTACATAGACTACTGTTTTGATCCTTTCCTGAAATACAATCTGGAACTTGAAAGTTTTATGCCAGTCAAAAAATAAACAATCAAATAAAATATCAAGTCGACTTTTGAATTAACTCTTCAAATATGAAAAGATATGATAGAATCCCAAATTCATAATGCAAACAGGGCTCTGTGTCACCCAGTGACTTCTGGATAAGGCAGATCATTGGGGCTTCACCCGGGAACGTAGCCTCTGCCCCAGCCAGGATGGCTCCAATCTGGACCCTAGAAACAAAGGGCCCTCAAGTCTCATCTGATCTGAGAGCAGAACAAACTGTACTTTCCCTCCTTTTAAATCTGAATCTAGGATCCTTAGTGGACTGATCAAGTGTGAACTAAATGGACCAATGAGGTTCAAGTTTGTATCATTGGTAATTCTTCAGATTGAAAATGGAAAATAAGCTGACTAGTGTGAAATGGTCCAATAATAATCTCAGGATTGAAAATGTTCCAATCGGGCTTGGTGGTGTGAGGCATTCTAAAGGGGATGTAAGACAGAGCAAAGCCTTAAAAGAAGAAAGAAGAGTCCTGTTCCCAACTTCTAAGAGGAAACATTTGTTGAACCAACTTCAAAGAAAAGAATTTGACAGATGGCCTCCGGAGAAAGTTGCATCGATCACCTCAGTGGGATTCAGTAGACCTCCAGAATTCCAGATCTTTACTTCAGCACAGACTCACACAGAGACTTAGCAGTTGCATCTGGCTCTGGCCCTACCCTGACATTGGCTGCGGGGGGCATGATCAGATTTGGTCCAACATTTCGAAGTGCTGACCACAGGCTTTGATTCTCTGGCACAACCTCCTTGTGCTGTTAAGTCCATCAATGCCTGGCCCAGTCTTCAGACTGCTGCTGTGGCCTGCAGCTGTGTGACTTCATCTTCCATGAGAGGCCTTTGTTTGGGACTTCTAGACACTGAGGATACTATCTGAGGTGAGAGACCTGGTGACTTGTAGCCTCAAAACTTCTTTCCTTTTCCCCAAGCTCTTGTTTGTTAAAACAACAACAACAACAACAACAAAATCATTTATTATTGATCCTGGAGCATTAGTGTTCTTGCAATTATGCATGCTGGTGAATACCAATTGACAATGAACTTTTCCCTTACTGTGGCATTCCATGGCACAGTTTGAGTTCTGTTTGAGCATTCTTTTGCACTGTTTTGTACTGTTTCAATGTTACTAAGTGAAATAAGCCAATTGAAGGGTTGCATACTGTAATGTCATCCATATGACATTGTGGAAAAGGCAAACTTATAAAGAGTAAAATGATGAGTGATTGCCAGGAAAAAAAAAAATATATATATATATATATATGCACAGCTTAGAGAGATTTTAGGAAAGTGAAACTACTCTGGAAATAATATGATGATGGATACATGCCATAATAATTTTTACCAAACCTACAATGTGTGCAACAATATTGGAAGTTATGGACATGGGTGATAAAGACACATCAATATAGGTTCATCAATTGTAGAATTATGTCACTCTCATGGAGGACATTGATATTACAGAAGAGTCTACATGTTAGGGAGTAGGGAATATGTGAAAATTTCTGTATCTCCATTCAGTTTTCTTGTGAGCCTAAAGCTGCTCTAAAACTATAGTATACTAATTTATCAATACAGCTCTACCAATAAAAATCATTTTTTTAAATTAAAATTAATATGTAAGTTGAATAAAATTCAAATAATAGGAGATATTTCAGAAAATAAAATGAAATTAAAATCTTCAATTATATTTATACACACTACAATATATTTAATGCTCACTCTGTGAGTTATTTCCCATACTGAACTTTTTATTTCTTTTTGTTTCTGCAATCCTGCATAAAACATAAAAACTCAATCATATCCAAATCCTCTTTGGACTGGGTCCCAGGTTTTATGCTGCTAGGTCCACACCACACTCATAAATTGTAATAGTTCCCTACATATTCCAAGAAGTTTATCTTTTATAAATGCCTGTGTATATCCCCTTAATATAAAATTCCTTTAGAAAAGACTAATGTTAATTTTCCCCACATACTTTTATCCACATATTTCTTATTGGGAGGGTCCAGTACATAGGACCACGCAGGAAAATATACATCATTTCCCAACAACCTTGAAGCTATATTTAGTTATTTGACAGGGTTTTGTCAAGCTGTATAGTTTTCAACTTCTAAGTAATAAAGAAAAATATCATGTTTTCTTTTTTCACTATGCTTTTTTTTTGATTTTTAAGTGGCTATAGCAGTTGTCTCTAACTGTTCAAAATATTGAAATAATCTATTAAGATGCTGGTGCTTGAGATTGACATCAATAACATGGCTGAAAAAAAATCCTTCATGTGCATCCCTCTCTAATCCCAAACAAGCAATTTGGCATCAATCCATGACTAAAGTGCCTTTGTAAAGTGGTGGGATACAGAAACATATGGTAAGAAGCCCAGGATGAGACTCACCCACCACACTGGTCAAAAACATATAGACCTTGATATTGGTGCAGACACCGTAAGTGGCACTTGAACCTGCAAAACCCCCTCTTCACTGTGGACAGTAAACTCAAGTTAACACTGCATTCCATCTATGTAACACTGTCTCAGAAAATTACCCATACATGAAAATCACTTTAAGTTTCTAGCAGAAAAGTTCTAACTACCATAGTGTTAGATCATGTGTGTGCACACATACGTATGTATGCATACATACATGTTTGTTTCCACACATACATGTTTGGATACATTGGATAGGATCTGGTATACCATTTGATATTATTTGTAGCATCCTTCCCACAAGACAGAAAAGTTCAGGGTCATAAAGTATCTTATTGGTCCCTAATTTGTTCTAGTAAGAAAAGCACAGTGCAGAACCCAGACAAAGATGCCTATTTCCCTCCTGTCTTACACACAGTTCTAAAAAGGAAGCCACAAAACTAGGGAACAGGAAGACACAGAGACAAGGAAAGTGGGCAGGTGGACCTTTCCGAGGTCACTCAAGGTTTACCGATATTACTAGCTGCATCTTCCTGAAGAAGTCCACCCCTAACCACTGAGATGGTTTGCTCACATATCACATAACTCTTCAGCTGGACTATGGATACTCCCAGTACTTTGTGTACTTCATGTATATATGCCTCCAACCTGAGATTGGCTTCCTTTTTCTATTGTCGGCAGTGACAATGAGCATTATGTTTGACAGCTCCTAAGAAGGCAAATACTGCCCTGCCCAAAATTCAAACCTGGAAAAGGGCACAAAACTAGCTATAACACCACTCCCCGGAAAAGTAAAGCAAAGATTCAGCACTCAGTCCTGTGCACTGCAGGATTGACAGTATACAAATTTAAGAATTCTGCCACAGATGGAACAAAAAATGTGTGAAAACATGTCCAAAATACCCAAGTAAGCACTAAAAACCTTAGCAGAGCTGATTGAGAGGTAATATCTCTCAAAAGTGGTTAAATATTGAAAGAGGGACTCCTACTTCAAAAATAGGAATGAGGAATTTAAAGTAACATATAAATGAAAGAAACTACATCACCAAAGATCATAATCATCTTTCTGATCTTTCTATAATTGATCCAAATACATAGGTATCTGTGATTTACCCTATAAGTAATTCAAAATACATATTCAAAATACAATTTAAGGAAATCCAGCAAACTATAAGAAAACAAAGAAATCAGCATGATCAGGAAAGTGAGAAGTTTAATAGAGATATAGAAATCATTCAAAGGAGTCAAAGAGAACTTCAGGATCTGGAAAATACAGGAACTGAAAAGAGAAAGTCAGTGTAGCACATCACAGCAGAAAGAATCAAGCAAAAAAAAAAAAGACTCTGTGAATTAGAAGAAAGATACTTTGAAATTGTTCAATCAAGGAGAACAAAGAAGAATGAATGAAAATGAATGAAGAAAGCCCACATAACCAATAGGATACCATCAAAAGAAAACACACACACACACACACACACACACAATTATTGGAGTCTCAGAAAAGGTGAGGGAACAGGCGACAAATTTTATTTCAAGAAATAATGACTAAGAATGTCCCAAATTTGGGAAAAGAATTGGATTATCAAGTTTATGAGGCCCGAGTACACCAAACAAACTCTACGCAAAGAAATCTCATCCAAAGCACATTATAATAAAACCACCAAAAAAAATAAAAATAAAATAAAAAAGCAAACAAAGAATCTTAAAAGCAGCAAGGGGAAAATTGTTATATAAAATAAGCCTCTCCTGCTAGGCTAAAATGCAAGTCTTGCAGCAGAAACGTTAGTAGACAGTAGATGACATGTTTATGCTGCATAAAAATAATACAACTGCGGCCCTCCCTGGTGGCGCAGTGGGATAAAGCACAGCACTGAGAATCTAAAGCTGCATGAGTTCGATCCCCGCCTGCCCCGGAGGTGACCACATGGTGTGGCAGACCTCTCCTGACCCGCCCACTGCTCCCCTCAGCAGTGTACTTCGTTGATCTACCTGTTCTGTTCCCCACTCTGTCTCTGATGAAGCCTCTCACCGCCCCTGAGCCTCTGGCCTGTACCCCAGTTCTGTATGCACAAATAAATAAATCTTTAAAAAAAAAATACAACTGCATAATAATACTCTACCCAACAAAGTATCCTGTAAAAACAAACAAAAAAGGTAAAGATTTGTTATTAAAGAAAATTGAGGGAATTCATCACCATTAGACTTACCGTGCAAGAAATATTAAAAAAAAAAATTCTCCCAGCTGAAATGAAAGGGGACTCAATTAATAACATGAACCATAAAAATATGGACCACACTGACAAATGTATATATGTAATCAAATTCAGATTCCTTAATAATATAATATGTTAAACATATTGGCATATTAACAATTTAATTCTAGTATAAATATTAAATACAAAATATTAAGAACTAATACAATAATTTCCTAATGTATAATAAAATATTAATTTTGACATAAAATATTTTATAAGAGGGATAAAAGGAGGTAAGTTTTGTGAACAAAGTTGTTATCAACATTAAATAGACTAATAGCTAATAACATGATATTTTTAAAGATTTATTTATTATTTATGCATACAGAACTGGGATATAGGTCAGAAATGCAGGGGCAGTGAAAGGATTTGAGGCATACCACTATGAAAAATCATCAGTATAGGAAATATTGTACTTTGAGAGGAAAGAAGACACAAAGGACCTACAAACTGTCCAGAAAAACACTTAATAAAATGACATTTGTAAGAGTTTATCTATCAATATTTATTCTAAATGTAAATACATTAAATTCTCTAAAAAAAAATGGTAAATCCACTAAAAGGTTTACAATGGTTAGATGTATAAAAACCAGACCCAACAGATTTAACATGTAAGAGTTTTCAAATTTTGGTCATAAATGGACTGAAAAAGAAGGGATGGAAAATATATGGTGCTTGTTTTTGTTTTTTTTTTCCTAAAAAGGTTTTGTTGCTATATATTCCACATTTAAAAAACAAAAACAAAACAAACTGGTATTTGTCTTCTTTTTCTGACTTATTTCACTTAGCATCATTCCCTGCATTTTCATTCATATTCTTGAAAATGGCAAGAGTTCATCTTTTTTTTTTCTCTAAATATTGTAGTGATATTTTGTTCTGTATACATAACACTTGTCAACACACTCCTCATCTGTCCAGGACACTTAGTTTATTTCCCCAACTTGTCTATCATAAATAGTGCTGCAACAAACACATGAGTTCATTATCCCTAAAATTAGTGTTTTTGCAATCTTCAAATAGATGTCTAGAAGAGAATTTGCTGCTTCATATAATATACCTAATTTTTAAATTTTAAGAAATTGCCATAGTTGTTTCCATAGGAATTGAAATGGTATGCCCATCAATAGTGTAGCATAAGCTCACCAGAAAAAAAAAAAAAAATATATATATATATATATATATATATGTGTGTGTGTGTGTATATATATATATATTTGGTCTTTTTGTTATAAACAATTTTTACAAGTGTGATATTGTATCTCATTGTGGTTTTGTTTAGTGATAAGTCATGTCATAAATGATGATAAGCATTTATTTATATTTGTTATGTACATGTTTTATAGTAGTGAATGTTTAATTCCTCAGCCTATTGCTTATTGCATTTTTGTTTTACTTGCATTTTTTAATGTTTTTGTTATTTATAGATCTTAGATAGTAGGATCATGTTAGATGTAATATGCAAACAATTTAACTCATTCTGTAAGGTTTTTTTTTCTTTTTTTTAATATTTTACTGATTTTTTTTTCACAGTGCCAAAACTTTTTGGTTTGATGTAGTTCTGTTATTTTTTTCTTTTGTTGCCTTGTTATTGGAGTCAAATACCAAAAAATATCACTGGAAAGTTTAATCTATGTTTTCTTCTGTGTATTTTATGACTCTGTTCCCACAATCAATTTGTTTAAATGGTGTGATATGGTAGTTTAGATAGTTCTTTTCATTTGACTGTCCACATTCCCATTCCCAAAACCTATAGTTCTTTTTTTTTTTTATTTTTAAAGATTTATTTATTTGTGCATACAGAACTGGGGTACAGGCCAGAGGCTCAGGGGTGGCGAAAGGCTTCACCAGAGACAAAGAGGGGAGCAGAACAGGCAGATCCACGAAGTACACTGCTGAGGGAGCAGTGGGCAGGTCAGGAGAGGCCTGCTACACCATGTGGTCGCGTCCAGGACAGGCGGCAATCGAACTCATGTGGAAGTGACTTTAGCTTCTTAGTTCTGTGCTTTAACCCTCTGCGCCACGAGGGAGGGCCTGCGATAATTCTTTTCATGTGACTGCCCATATTCCCAAAACCAACTGTTGATGAGGCTTTCCACTCTTGAAATTATTCTTTTGACATTTTCTTCTTTTTTTTTTGTATGTAAATTGTCCAAAGTGTGGGTTATTTCTACTCTTGAGATTATTCTTTTGGCATCTTCTTCTTCTTTTTTTTTAATGTAAACTGTCCAAAGTGTGGGTTATTTCTAGAATATCAGTTCTATTTTTGCCAGTCTGTGTGTCTGTTTTCATTCCAATGCCAAACTGTTTTGTTTATAATAGCTTTGTATGTAGTTTGAACTCTGGAGATAAGATACCACTGTTTTTCCTTTTTTATGTTAGGATTTCATAGACTGGCCGTAGTCTTTCATTGTACCTTAAGGATTTAAGTAACATTTGTTATGATCTTTGAAGCATTCCATGGAAATTTCAATAGGTATTCCATTGAATGTGTATATTGCTTTGGAAAGAGTCGTTTTAACAATGTTCAAGTCAATTTCTTCTGTGAGTGTGGTAATTTCTCTTCTTTTGTTTATGATCCCATGTATTATTTCAGATTTCGCACATTTTTATTTTTCTCTAAGAGCCTGGCTAAAAGTTTGTCTATTTTGTTTATTTTATTTATTTATTTATTTTTGAAGAACCAACTTTTGGTTTCATTGATCTTTTGGATGGTTTTCTAAACTTCTATTTCACTTATTTCTGATTTGATTTTTATTATTTACTTTCTTCTATTGGCTTCATATATTATTGTTTTTCTATTTCTTTAAGGCAATAGATTAGGTTTTTCTTTTACTTCTTTCTGGTTTCTTAATGTGAACCTGTATTGCTATATATTTTCTTATTACTATTGCTTTTGTTGTTTCCCATACATGCTGGAAAGTTGTATCCTCATTGTCATTCATCTCAAGCTATATTTTAATTTCTTCTTTGATCTCCTGATTGATTCAATTGTTTTTCCAGTAGTGTGGCTTTCAATCTCCATTAGTATGTGGTTCTTTGATTTCTTTTCATGGTTTATTTCTAGTTTGATGCCTTTATGATCAGAGAAAATAGCTGGTATGATTTTAATCTTATAGTATCTATTTATGTTTGTGTTGTGGGCCAGTATGTGATCAATCCTAGAGAATGATCTGTGGGCATTTACGAAAAATGGAAACTTGAATTTTTGGGGGGATACAGTGTCCAATACATATCTTAAGCCTATGAGGTCTACCTCCTTATTTCGAGTTCTAGTGTCCTAGCTTAATTTTTGTCTCATGATCTATCCTTCAGTAAGAGTGGTATGTTGAATTATCTTACTTTATATGCATTTTCTCTAATGCTTGTTTTCAGAGATGATAACTGTTTGATATGTTTTGGTGCTTATTCACTTGGTGAATATATGTTGATGGGTATTATGTCTTCCTGATGTTTTGTACCCTTACTCATAATATAGTGACTGTCTATATCTCTTTTTACCTTTTTTTCACTTGAAGTTCATTTCATCTGAGATAAGTATAACTATTCCTGCCTTCTTTCAGTTCATTTGCTCTGACAGTTGAAAGTATTTACTTTCAATCTACTTTTATCTTTTGTGGTGAAATGTGTTCCTGTAGACAGAAAGATGTTGGGTTCTGCTTTTTAGTGCAACCTCCTACTCTGTGTATTTTTATTGTTCAGTTTAGTCTACTTATGTTTAGAGTTAATATCGATACACTGTTATCACACTTGACATTTTGTTTGCCTTTTCATAATTTTATTTCTTGCCATAGTCTATTAGTCTATTCTTCCTGTTAAATCCTCTGTTGGTTTTAGTTTTAGGGCTTCTTGGGTTTTTTTTTTTTTTTTTTTTTTGAGTTGGGGTTTAGTTTGTATCAGAGGTATTTATGTTTTCTTCATAGAGGAAGAAGGGCTATGCAGGTTACAGTAATCTTAGTTGATTTTTTTTTTTCACTTGGAATTTGTTAAAAAGTCACACCATTCTCTTTTTTCCCGTAGTGTTTCTTTGGAAAAGTCTGGTATCAGTCTGATCAGTTTTCACTTATTGGTTATCTATTTCTTTTCCTACGTCAGTTTTATTATTTTTCCTTTTCTTGGACTCTTGGAAACTTTACTGTTATGTTCTTGCAGTTTTCCTTTCATTGTGTAATTTTGTGTTCTTTTAGCTTCTGTATGACTACTTCCATTTCCTTCTTCAAGTTTGAGATGTGGTCTTGTATTATCTCCTTGAATAGTTTCTGACTCTTAATATTTCCTTTCCTTATGGTGTCAGATAGTTCTCAAATTGTTTCTTCAGTCTTTTTCATTTACAGTTGTCTTTCCTTAGCTTTCTGTGTCTGTATCTTCAAGAGTACTGAATCATTCTTCTATTACTTCTATTTCATTTTCATGTTGTTTTCCAAATTCTTGAGCTCCTCTACTAATTTCAGGATATCCTTTATTTCTTTCACTTTTTTTTTTAGGGATTCCTTCCTGTTCCTCAGTTTATTGATTATATTCCCATCTCCTATATTTTCTCTTAACTCTTTAATGGTTTTTATCTGTTAAGTGGAGATATTATTTCATGCTCATGTTATTGGGTTCTGGATGTTATCTATCCTTTTGTGGTATATGTTTCCGAGAATGGTCTGCTTGATCCTTTGTATTTTTCTTTAATCCCATAATTAGTTAATTAGTCTTTTACTTTGCTTTTTTTTTTTTTAGATTTATTTATTTACTCATACAGAACTAGGGTACAGGCCAGAGAAGCGATAGGTGAGAGGATTCACCAGAGACAGAGCGGGGAGCAGAACAGGCAGATCAAAAAAGTACACTGCTGAGGGGAGCAGCAGGAGGGTCAGGAGAACTCTGCCACGCCATGTGGATTTCCTCCAGGGCAGGTGAGGATCCAACTCATGCAGAAGTAGCTTAAGCTTCTTAGTGCTGTGTTTTAACCCGCTGAGCCACCACAGAGGGCCACACTTTGCTTTTTTATAATGCCCCTGTACCATTATTGCTGGTGAACTCTGATTTATCTTGCTGAGGCATAGATATGTCTGCCTAATATCTGAGAGGCAGTGGCTTCTGGGTTGAGTTGTAAGTGAGGGCTCTTATATTTCTCCCTTCTCTTTGTAGCTGTACCTCTGCTCTAGGCATATAATGTATCTTGTCACACTTCCCAGGACTTTAGGGGCTACCAGACTTGAGAATTGAGGGATTTCCATGGATCCCAGCTGTGTGCAAGTCTGGACACAATTCTTCTATGCTGGGTGTTGTTCTGAGCTGTGTTTTGCTCCAGAAAACCCTGACTTTCCTGCCCCCATTATGTATTATAGGAATTAATATATCCATCCTGTGGTAGACAAGAATCTCCCATGGAACACTACATCTTCAGACATATACAGAGGCCAAGACCACAGGAAGGTGCCTGTGAGATGTGTGAAATGGACTTCTCTGTTGAACTATTAGGTCCACTAGGCATGTCTAAAAAGAATACTGAGATCAAAGGGAATAAGGAGTGAAAGACATAATGAGGAGAAAAAGGAGGACGATATGGGAATGTAAAAGGAATGAAAATTAGAGAAGAAAGGGGCTAGATAGAGGGTAGAGAACATAGAAGGAGGAGGGAGAAGGAGTCTAAAAAAAACAAATAAAGTAGAGGTGGTTATGTTAAAAGGGAGAAAGAATAATAGAAGAATCAGAAAACAGAAATAGTAAGAAGGGAAAGGAACAATAGACAGCCAACTGACCAATAAACAAACAAATACACAAACAAATGAAGGAGAATTGCTTTTTTTGGATCTGATAGTTCCCAATAAACCAGTTGTTGTTACTTCTTCTGGTCCACTGGGGAATGCTGTGAAATTGAGTCTTCCAGGGAGAATAAAAAGCAAGCACAAAAGGCTTAGAATGAAATTCAGCTGTGTGTGTGGGATGATCAGCACTCTTTCTGGGCCCATAGGGTAGTTTGGTATGTGATAGGGCTCCTGTGGCTTCCTTTGCCTGAAGGCTTGGGGTACTAATAGGTCCCCAATACAGGGATCAGCCCTCTGAGTCTCCCCTGATGTCCTTCCTACTGGTAAATAAGGCTAGTTAAATGTTCTCACTGGTCTCTAGAAGGGAGGAGTGTAAGCACCTAAACAAAGGGGCCACACCTATTACTATATGCCTGTACAGCCCATTGTCATTGTCCAAACCTCTGAGATGACTAAGGCTTCTCCAGGTGTCCTTGTCTCCAATCTTTCCTTCCTTTCTTTTAGACTAAGTTGACTGGCTTTGCAAATCAGGGAGGGGAGAAGTGTTCTGGTTTTTGTTTTTTTTTTTTTTCTTTTCCCTTCTCTGTTGTTCCAAGTTTTCTCTTAGTCTAGACAAATCACTGGTGTTACCAAGTTTGTTTAATGTGTCCAGGTCCTACCAAGAACTCATCCTCATTTCTCCCTATCAGATGTTTTTATGGAAGAAATTGACCCTAGTGTCACTTTGCTGCAATGTTAATTACATCAGTCTCTTGTAAACTTTTGAAAGATACCTTCACTTTTCTCCCCTTTGCTGTGGGTTTCAAATATGGGCATTGCAGAGTAATACCAGTGATAATTCCCAAGAATATTGTTTTCCTGAGGGTTTAGAATTTATTTTCTATATCCTTAATATTAGAAGGACAACTGAATATCTTAGGAAAGGAACACCAAGTTTTGGATCCTTGGAACTTGATGGTAATACTGTCTGAGTTAAGGCCCTGTATGTTCAATGAAGGTAAGGAAAACCAAGTCCATCAGGCCGATTTGTCAGTTCCATTTATTTCTGATTGTTCCTCTCCAACTATACTTTGGTTTAATAAAAAAGTTGAAAAACTTCGTAAAAATGTCTGCAAAGAAAATGAAAATTAAGACATTAGCTATATGAACCTATAGAACACAGCAAAAATTATACAAAGGAGGATGTTTATATTATATATGCATATATAGATATAGATATGTGTGTTTGCATAGGTATGCATCTGTGTATGCATACATACATTTCTCTCTATTTGGTTATATTCAGGCCTACATCAACAAACATATCAAACAAGCAGTCTAAATCTACACCTCAAGAAAGAAGGGAGAACAAATGAAGCTAACAGCAATTGAAAAGAAGGAAATATTAAAGTGGAAATAAATGAAATAGAAGTAAAAACATGAGTGGAAAATGAATGAAACCAAATTAATTCTTTAAAAAATGAATAGACAACGCCCTACATAGATAAACAAAGATAAAAAGAAGAAAATTTCAGTAAGTAGAATAAGAAATGAAAGAAGAGAGTAGATACAATGACACTGCACAAATACAGAGGCTCATATGAGCTTACTAAGAATGTATTTATACAAACAAATTGGAAAATACGGAAGAATTAAATAAATTCTTAGGCACATAAAAGCTTTCAAAATTGAATCAGATATAAGCAGAAAATCTGAACATGCTTATTACCAGCAAAGAATCTGAAATATAGTTGATTCTCCAGAAAAGCAAAAACCCAGAAACAAATAACTTCACAATGGAATACTACCAAATTTATAAAAACAAACCATAACAGAAGAAAACCAATACCTATAATTCTCAAATTCTTCCAAAAAATTGAGGAAGACAGTATACTTCCAACCAAATTTTATGAAGCCAACATTATGTTAATACCAAAAGCAAAAAAAAAAACCAAAAACTATAATTCAAAATCCTTAAATATACAGATTAAAAAATCCCAATAAAATTAATTAATGCATTGAAGGATAATGCCTCTTCACCCAATGTGACTCATTCCAGAGATGCAAGGATTGTTTATCATATATATTTTGATTAACAGAATTCACCCTATCGATAAAAGACAAGGCAAAATCTTATGATTACGTAAACATGTAGATAAGACATTTGAGAAGATTCATCATATTAATACCACAAAAGCTCTAGCAAAATGGGAATTAAAGGAATAAACCTCAAAAACAAAAGGGTAGAGATCCGAATGGTCTATGATAAAAAGTTTGGGTATTTTTATGGTGTATGTGTATGGCTGCATATGTCTGAGAATATGTGAACCTATGTCCTTAAATTATATCCAGTATGTAAGCTAATATTACATCAGTAACTAATACAAATTAAGGACTCATTCAATAAAATAAATTTGACATTTTACTTATACAAACGACCACATACTCTTAAATGAAGTCTATATGTTCATGTAAAATACACACGTGTTATAAATGCACACACATGTTTTAAATTTACATATGATTTTTACCCCCACCAGTTCATCTCTGAAGTAGATAAACTAACACATGTTTGCACTAATTTCTGGGAGCTAATAGCAGTCAATATATGAATGCCAAGAGTAACATGAAAAACATATATCTCATATATATATCTCAAACAGGATAATAACACTTCATCCATATAGATAGAACTACTAGCCCGTTTGAGTGCATGTATATATATATATATATATAACTACCCAATTTTATAGCTTAACCAGAATTCCTTCAACACTCAGACAGAAATTTTACAGTGAATAGAAGTTTTATGAAGAGAGACATATTTTAACTTAAACTTTTGCTTAGGATTAAGATTTGATATTCTGATTGATGAAAACTGATGTCCTAATGCAAGCAACTCTTTTTATTTGTAATAAAGTATAAAACAGGCCTTCTATAGTGAATGCATGCTTTCTATGCAGTGATTTCCATCAATGTATAATTAAAAGTGGATTTCCTTTTCCTTTTTGGTTTGTGGGAGGGGGAGTCTGGTAAACCTGGTTAAAAAAGGGAGAACAAAGAAAACTTTCATGAGTTCCCTTGCAAACAGTCATCAGTTACAATTCCTAGTTTTCAAATAGCTGTACCATTCCAAAGAAGTTCTGAAATAAAAAAAGTCGAGCAGGGGGTCCAAGAAAAATTCAACCTGCATGCCAACTAAAGGAAAGAAAGAAAAGGACAGGGGGAAAAACTCTATCTTTTGTTGTAAAAAGAACTAATGAAGCTGCTGTTAGAACTGTCCACAGTGACACAACAAGATTGTACAGCCACATGTATTTTTGAAGTGTCAGTCAACTTCTTAATGGGAAAAGGAAATGTGCAACTTAAAGGAAGTGGTAGCACAAACTGTTTTTAGTGAGGGCACACTTTGCTTGGTATTAGCTCCCAGAAGTTAGTACAAAATTGTGTAATTTTATCTATTTGGTAAATAAAATAGATAGTTCAGAGATGAACTGATCGGGGTAAAATCACATCATTAAAATTACTAATTAAATAATTATCAATTAGTTGGCAGGCAGAACTCATTCCAATATATTCCTAAGAGAGCTGTCAATAAGGAAAAATAGTAATTTTAATAGCATGTTATATATTTTATTAGTTTTTACTTACCTTATTTTCAATCAAAGATAGCTGACAATATAACAAGAAACATTAATTTACATTATTGTAGTTTTGTGCAGTTGCTATATTACTTAAATGAAGAAGATAATAATCTATTTTTCCTTATGAAAAAAAAATTGTATCTCTAAATTTCCTAAAATAATATATAGAAATTATTTTGGCAAACCAAATTGTCAACAAAAACACTTTTTAAAAATCAGAGACTATATTTCTAATTGCTAAGTGTTTTTATTTGAAAAATTTGTTATATTAATTTATTAATATTACATAGACCATTTAAAATAGCTAGTTATGTATTTAGGAAAGGTAGAAATATTCAGAAGTAAAGAAATCCATACATAATAAACACACATAATATATACATATGTAAAATAATTGTATATATGATTAACATATACTTCAAAATTATCTACACCATTGATCTATATTAGTCTTTCTATATCCTATATTGTCAATTTAGGACTTAGGGAAGAGTACTAATAAGATCCACAAATATGGCAAATGAGAAATCTTTGGTTTTCAAAGAATGAGAATCATTTCTTGATTTGAAGGTTTGATCAGGGACTTGAGAAGAAAAAAATATATTATCTAGAAAGAGGAAATTGAATTTCATTATATTTGAATATAAATGGGCTTGGAATAACCTGATATATACATAGATCATTTCTAACTTTATAGAGGAGTATCCAGTTGTCTTCTTTGTTAACTATGAATTTGAGAAGGGTTTTGAGTTTACCAAAAACTATAGAAAATCTAGTAGCTTGTTATGAAAAATAATTAATACACAAAATAAGTTTATTTTAACAGCTATTGAGAGAAAAACAACATTTTTCTTTCTAATGAGATATTTTCTGTTGTAAATCTGTGTCAGATTATACTGTGTAATGCAAATGATAACATTTGATGGTTTGACTTTACAATCTTTATTTGACATGAGAGCCATCTTGATTTCACAATCTCAGCCTGCTTCATATTCCATGAATTATCTCACAAAATTGAGAAACTGTCCCTTGTAATGTCCTGATGTCCTTTCAAATGAGTAACTTTTGGAGACTTGCAATCAATTGACATCTCAAAATCTTAAAAAACTTCATTATGGCAAGTTTCTTAATTTGATTTAGTTTAAGGAATACTTAATGGCTAAAGGTTCTTACTGTGTTGTTTTATTGAATTCTTGTTCTTGGTTCAAGATTGATCCACTTCAGCCTTTCAGCAGGGAACAGTTTTCCAGCAAGGCCCAGCAGGATTCAAAATCAATAAGGTTAATAGATGTGGGACCATGCAGTCAGAGGTGATATAGCTGGCATTTCTGATGCCAATGGAGACAAGTTCTGATGTCACTTAGTCCTGGCAACAATGTTACCTGCACAGTTGTTTAGTGTAGTGTGGTAACTGAAGTGTGAATGGCCCATTAATCTGAATTATTTGAATAATAGTTCATTTTATTTAATTTTATAACTTTAAATTATAAAGACCCATAATTTCTGAAATAGTAAATGTTCCTGTGATGTATAAAAGTAATGTTCAACTCCCCCTTTTTTTTTTTTTTTTTTTTTTTTTTTTAGTATCACCCACCCCCAACCCACTGCAATGGATTATGACTCTATGAAATGTTACCTAAGAAAGTTAGATGGTCGCCCTCCCTAGGGGTGCAGCGGGTTAAAGCACTGCACGGAGAAGCTAAAGCCACTTCCGCATGAGTTCGATTCCCACCACCACATGGCACTGCAAACTTCTCCTGACCCGCCCGCTGCTCCCCTCAGCAGTGTACTTCGTTGATCGGCCTGTTCTGCTCCCCACTGTCTCTGGTGAAGCCTCTTGCCACTCCTCAGTCTCTGGCCTGTACCCCAGTTCTGTATGTACAAATAAATAAATCTTTAAAAAAAAAAAAAAAGAAAGAAAGTTACATGGTATTTTGTCTGGGAAAATTTTATGAAAGGAAGTCCTTCAAAAAAATGCATTTAGATAACAGAATTTGACAATTCAATCTAGAAAACTTTCTTGTATTTAGTCATCTCAATAAAGCAACATGAAATATAAGCTAGCAAAGCCAAGAAAGAATAGTAAAATTTTTTTCCCACTGTACTCTATTAAGTCTTCTCTTTAAGAAGCATGTAGAAAGTAGGCAATCTCTTACAAAATGTACCATTTTTAGACATCCCAAAGGAAGCAAAGCAGAGCATATAGATTCATATGCATATGAATCTATATGCTCTGCTTCAGAGCATATAGATTCATGTCTTCCAATGTTTCACATAAAAAGTCAATAAATAAAAGTTCCACAGAAGTAATAGTTAGTTGTAAGTTGTAAAATCTGTCTCTCTGTCTTTGGGGAAAAACTTAACAACAATACATATAATTTCAAATAATTAATGTTAATTTTACTGTAAAAATTATGGAATCATTTTTGCCAACTTATTATTCATATCAGAAGCCGTTAACTGTTTCCTATTATTTGTATTTTTAAAGAAAACAAACCAGATCTATGAAAAATATAAAGCCTTTAATGCTCCAAGAATTTCCTTGAGAAATGTAATAGTGTTCATATAGCCATCCTGAAAGTATCCAACTTTATTTCATCTTCCGCAGACTTGTCATATTTTTTAAGAATAATGTTTCTGGTAAATTTGCAAGCTCATATGACTATTATCCTGTTCAGGAAAACTTTGTCCATGAAGATGGAATGTGCATAAACAAAGTAAGGCAACAACTTGAATTGCAGACTTCTTTTTAGTGTCTTCCATGCTCATTAAATAGTAAAACACATTAGGTTAACTTTGAAAAGCTTTAGGTCTGAAGGAAAAAAATATTTTTTTTTAATTATACTGGGAGATTCCCTGATAATTGGGTTGTACTCAGTAAGTATCGATCACCAGCCTTTTTTTTTTTTTAATGATGAGGATGTTAATAATGATGATTGTGATGATGATGATGGTGGTGATGAGGATGATGTAAAGTGCACAAAAAGTTATGGAAATATGTTCTGAGGACTCTTGTATGTCAACTATATATATGTAAGTTTAAATGCTGGTCTTGTAAATGCTAAGAAAAAGACAGAAGCAAAGATACTTGGCTTTTAACTAATCTGCACATAGGAATCACTTTAATCTTAAATTTACCCTTCCAGTTTCATGTTTGATTTACTAGCCAAACCTGCCCTGCATTTGAAGTTGTTTGTTTGGTTAGGATAAATACCATTTTTCTGCTCTCTATTTTAAATGTCTATTATACTTATCTTCTAGGAGGAAAGCACATTTTTTTTCCAGTTGCACATTTTTAAAAATCATGTCTAATTTGAATAAATTAACATATTGTCATCAAAAATTAATTCTAAAAAAGGAATGATAACTAGGAAAGCAATTTAATTGTGTATTTTGTAAGAGAGAAAAAAAGTTTGCCAGTTGTAGGGTAGCTCAGTTAATTTTATATGCTGTGATGTAAATTTGGGGGTTGCCTTAATTTCAAAACATATTTTTTCACTTAATAAGGGAGACAAAAGAAACTTTCAACCAGCATCTACAATTTATTATCTCAGAATGTTTTGGCTTCTCAAATGTGAGAACATGATTGTTTTTATTTCCAGGAGGAGATAATAACACTGAAGCAATAAAAAAGAGTCAAGGCAGCTTGCACAGCACAGGAAGTTCACAGCCAGAGACTTAATTTCTCACACAATGTGCTGTGCAATGGGCCCATTAACATAGATGAATAGGCTCTTTAAAGGTTTTTTTTCCCCTTCTTCTTCTTCTTCCAGATATGCAGCTGCCGCTGAATGGTGATATGTTAATAAGGTACTCACTCGCCTATTCTTCAGGTACTCTGGCATTCTCTACCTAGGTAATCTCCATATAGGAAAAGCTATTAGGGGGTTGTATCTGCTTCCATACCTTCAATTATATTAACACCTGCACTGATAATCCAAGTAAGGTAAACTAGTAGGGGGCCTATGGCCTTAGTCCACCCCTTTCCTCCCTACAAAGTTACATCTTGGGGGAGGGGGAGAGAAAAAAGGAAGAAGTAGAAGAAAAAAAAGGAAAGTCACTTTTATTACACATCAGTGGGAACCTTCTGAAAAAAGCTTTCATGCCTAGGAAATTGTTATTTCTTCAAACAGCTGACAGCCTGCAGAGGAAACTCTTAATGGAAACCCAGATCCTGCATTGTTATGCATGGCCCTCATGTAGATTCAGGGGGGTGGATTAAGTTAGCTTCCAAAGGGTCTATTGTGTGTGGCATTAATTTGCAAAGCTCTTGATATTTGAGTTTGAAGGTTTATAACCTCAGTGTTTACTTAGATGAACTATATCCTAGGTTTGTTTATTTCCATCTGCAGTCTCTTATTTCCTAGTAAATGTTACATTTATATTTGTTAACAGTAAGAATGTTGTTATAAAATCTGAAAGAAATAATTATACATACTTACATTCATTCATTTTTAAGCCCTTATGCCTGGTGCTTCAGAGTTACCCTTCTCCTTATGTCTATAGATTATACAGATAAATCCATGTCTCAAAAACACATATGCCATCAGTATAAAGATAACATTTCTTGAAATAAATGAATTAATTATTATCTATCTAAAATTGATAACTTTCTGTGAAATTCACATAACTACCTCTTGTTTCATTCATATAACAATATTATAAAAACATGTCCCTGCCCCAAATCTGTACCTTTTAATTCCAGATGAACTAATCTACTTTAGAACTGATCATCACTTGCTTTTGTTACTGTTTGAATGATTGATTTGTAAAGGGTCAGTTGCAATTTTGCAACTTTGAGGTTTATTTAATGTTTCCAAATTGCTATTTGCAAGCCTCTGTGTGGTGTTTTAGATACAGAAGACCATCAAAAGTTTCATCCTCCAAGATTAAATTGAAAATTTACATTTAGAAACTGTTCAGACCCACCCCTAACCCTACTCTTCCTTTTTTACCTCCCTGGATTGTATAGGCAGTTGCTAACATGAATTTAAAATTCAATATGAATGACTGGGGGAAAAAAGGGCATGCCCATTGGATCTTAACTCTGGTTTTAATCTGGATTTAGAGGATCAAATGAATAGAAATACATCATGCTAGCACAACTGAACTTTCTGTTATTTTAAAGCCTTTTTAAAACTAAACAACAACATTTTGAATATTTTATTGCACTTTTTTCTATTGCTTAGTATTTTTTATGTCTAACAGATGTGTAGTAATTTAAAATGTTATTCTTCATGGAGTTATCTATGTTAGCATTTATACTAATAGATTTTGTGATATAATAATGTGATCATTTATTTTCCTAAACATAAGAGACTAGAGGTCCAAGTTCTGGCTCTATATGACCTCGGGTTGGCCTAAGAACTCTTTTTGGTCTGACTTTTACATCTAAAGAAGGTAGAGTGGTAGTGTGATTTCTAAAGTCTCTGTACCAAACTATGAAATATCTTTCTTATAGAAGGAAGACCCAATATAGCTAATATATTTCAACCTTCCTTCCTTTAAAAAACGTGATTTGTCTAAATACAATTTCCAGAGTTGTACATTTATTACTGTTGCTTATAGCTGCCAATATTTGATTAGTATACTGTATATCTTTTTTTTTTTTTTTTTAGTGTAAACTGTTGAGAAACTATTTTTGGGAAATTTCTGACAAACCTTGTTAAAAACACACAGGTTCATAATAGTGAAATCTTGAAACTAATCTTTAGGATCTGATTAACCGGCTGAATAATCTTAAAAGATGGATCTTATTAACACCGGATTTTTTTTTTTCTTTAATAATGCTGGTACTCCAGAATGCTCCTGTTTCCTGAAAGTAGTCTACCCCATAATAGAACTTAATTGATTGAGTCAGCAAACATTTCCTGAGCATTTATTATATGCAGACATTGGGCTATATACTGAAGATAAGATTATACTAGGAAAATGATTCCTGTTCTTCTATAGATTATTTAGGAATCAGTGCCTCTCACACTGTAGACACATAGCAAGTGCTTACTAAATTAATGTAGACATATAATATGTAAGAATGAGTGCAGTATCACCTTAATGGATTTGTGTTTTGGTTAAAGTAGATAAACTATATGCTTGGTTCTGTTCATTTTTGTTGTAATTAATTGCTGATGAGTTGTAAAATGTTATTTGAGAAATTAGGTAGGAGTAAAAGTTGATATGACAAAATGATAATTATTGCACACACTGTGCCTAAACACTTGCTAATATGTTGATTCCAGATGCTGCAATGTGTACAGAGATGGCTTCTGTACGCTTCATTTGGTATAGATTTGTATAGATTTGGTATAGATTTCTGTATGTGTACAGAGATGGCTTCTGTATGCTTCATTTGGTATAGATTTGTATAGATTTGGTATAGATTTCTGTATGCTTCATTTGGTATAGATTTGTTATAGTATATATATATAAGCTGGAGTAAAGACTATGGTTTGATACCTCATACCAAAGGTTGAAAGAATTAGTAATCAACTTTTAATTACTACAGAATGGTGATAAAAGTGAGCAAGACAGTAATGATGGCAGCTGCTTTATATATGAAGCTTACAAAACACCAGATTTTGTACTGAATATTCTCTATATATTTCCTGAAAATATTTTCCTGATAGCCCTTGGAGATAAGCATTATTATCCTCATTTTACAGGTAAATGAATTGAGGTATAAAAGAAGAGCTTACTCAAAGGTGATAAATGTAGAGCTGACATTTTAAGTTCTTTACTCCTAAGTTTTTCTCTTAATCACTTCATTATTGTTATTCTTATCCTATATGTCCCTATTGGGTTTGAAAGTTGCTAACTTTGTTTTTTCTCTAATTCCCTAGGGGGCTTCTGGCTATAAAAATCAAAAGTTAATTACAGCTTTGTGCAAGAACCACAATTTCTCAAAAACAATTTAGTTAAGCTTTTGTCCAAAATTTAGAAATATTATTTTTCATGTCAATAACTGCAAAAATTATATGGAATTCTAATAGAATCTCAAATGTACCTGCTTCTTAAAAGTATGTGTATGTGAGTGTGTGTGCATAAGTTTGTGTTTGTGTATATACATATAGATTTATACAAACATATATACTTATTCATAAACACACACTCAAATATGTATACCTATTTGTACATATTGTGTGTGTGTTTATGAATAATATGAAGAAGATGGCAATGATTTAACAGTGGGTTGATGAAACTTCCATACTGACCTATTTAGAGAACAGCACTTGTATGTAATCATCATAGCAAAAAATATAAATTTTTTACATTTGAATGAAGAACATAAAAGAACACATATTTTATGATCCCAAAATGGATGGAAGGTTGGAGAAAAATAGCTGCAAACAGGTTGGTGTTAAATCCACTACTTCAACAACTGTAAAAACATATTTGATTACTGATATTATTTCTGGAAAGGCTGATATAATACTATAACTTTGCATGCAACATACTCTGTTCATACTTCTAAACAAACCATTCCTTGTTTATTTTAGCAGACTCATCTTGCTATCACAGTTTGTTGATATTTCAAATTATATATTAGTAAATTAGTATATTTAAAAGAAAATTTGGACCTAGTTTTAGTTAAAATTTTGAAAAATAGTAAACTGCTTTTAGAGCTTTTCAAAAACATTACAAATAAAATTAAATATTATTAAAATGAATACATAAGGAATATTTAATCATTGCAGGTTCAAATACATACAATTAATGGAAGGGATATATATATATATATATGTATGTATGTATACACACACACATTTATACATACATATATATATGTTTGTGTTTCTGTATATATGTATGTGTGTGTGTGTGTGTGTGTGTGTGTATAGGACCTCAGCCAGATTTGCTTGGAAGAGCTGATGTGGAACAAATACTTGCTAACACACATATTGTAAGCCCTTAAGGCAATACCTTTATCATTAGGCCTCTGACTTGCTCTGTATCAGATGAGGATGAAAATGTATGCCTTTCAGGCTTGTAGTAGGAGTTCTAGGGAATATGTATGAGTACTGAACACATTGTTTATACTTAGTGTTGAATAATTGGTGTTCACATTTCAGTAATGACTAGGATACCTGGGAAATCAAAAACTCAAGAGAAGAATGAAAAAGGATATTAGTAACAGAAAAGATAGTGCAATAGATAAAAAGATAATTAATATGGATAGTCTGAATGAAAGAAAAACATATCGAAGTTAAAATAGTAAGAGATAAGCACACAATTTATATTTGCTTATACAGTACTATTCTGACTATTAGGACTGCATTTTTATGAATACGTGTAAGTCCCCAGAAATAAAAAAAATTAAAAATTAAAAATACAACAATACAAAACTATGAGAAAATTAAACAAAAACTAAAGTACTTAATTTTATATGAAACTTCTATCACAGAGAGGTTAGACAATGTAAAGAGAATAATATGATATAGCGGGAACCCTGGGAATTCTTGAAAACAAAAGCAAAACAAAGAAACATGGGAAAGAGAAGGACAAAAAGCGAACACAGAGAATAAAGATTTGATGTATATATATGATCAAGAGAGTAGAATACACAGAACTCTGTTTTAATTTTGGCACCAAAGAAATAATACAAGAAAAATATGTACCAGTGTTAGAAAAAATTTAAAATATCAAGTTAAAACAAATGATAAATATGTCTGTATATTAAATAGATATGGAATTTCAGATTTATTACAGATAAATTTTACAGAGAAATCCCTTGATTTGACTATAAATGCACTATCTAGATGCTAAAAATGAGAAAGTTGATTGTTTACTCCTAATCAGAGAAGATACATTTTCAAAGCAGTTATATTAACAGATATAATAGAGCTTTTATGCAGTTAAAAACACTCATTGTGTCATTTTGTTGAACAGATAAAACAACAAAATCATTTCCAAGCCACCTAAAAATTCCTTGGTGATCAATTTCCTTCTGTAGCAATGTAACACCTGTATATCTGCCACAAATCTAAAGGCAAATAGACTAGTTCTTAATTTTTCATTGCAATGAATTACCTGCTTACTATATTTTTTATATTACTTTTTTTTTATAATCCAATTCAGAAATCTCACCCTAACCACCTTTTTTAAGTTGTTGAACCTCCCTGTCCTTGTGATTCCACCTATAAACACCAGAGAAGCTCTCTCATTATCAAACTAGTTGCCTGAGTCCTTAAAGCTAGGTCCCCTCTCCTGCAGCTGGAGGCTGGTCTCAGCTCTCTGCTCAGCCCCCAGTGCAGTGACACAGTCTGGCGACTCGTCACTGAGCTCTAACTTCGACAGCCAGGCAGACCGCGAGAACCATTTTGGAAGCGTGACAAGACAAGAGAGAAGCAGAGGTAATCCTTCTGTTTCGAGATATAT
>NW_004567115.1:1865318-1895083 GCF_000260355.1 Condylura cristata | reverse complement strand
TGTGTGTGTGTGTGTGTGTGTGTTCTGTGCGTGTTTCTTCTTCTTTTTTTGTAATCTTAAGAGAATTCCAAATTGAAAAAGACTTTAGAGATCATCGAGTCTGTCCTGAATGATCACATCTTATTATTTTTTATTTTTTTTTTTCTTTTTTAAAGGGCTAGCTGCAAAGTTTTGGACCAGACCTCTTCAGACAACTGGCAGCACAGTGTACCCAGGTGGTGGATCTTGTCTGTGGCAATATATTTTTCTGTCTGTCCGATTGAATATAGCTGCAAAGGGAATAAAATCCCATGTAATCTCCAGCAGTGACAATTTAATCAGTTGTGTAAGAGGAAGAAGCAGAGTCCCCTCATTTTCATATTTGCATATTTGATTTTTGCATTGGGGAATAGAGGCTATGTTTTTCTATTGCTTCCCCTTCAATTTTAATATTTAACCCTTTTAGAAGCAGATTTTTACCGTGGTAGGAAATACTGAGTCAACTGGTCTAAAAAAATATTCCACTTCTGATGAAGAAAAAAAAAAAAAAAAAACAACTCAGTGTAACATTTCTGTGTAACATTTCTGCCTGCAAGGATTGTACATGCCAGACATGGCTCACGTGCCCCAGCTTCTGCACATGATGCATCCACAATTAACATTTAGAGACTCACCGTGAAAATGCAGGCACATGTTAGAAGTACAATGCAAATTGATGAAAATGATACAATTGTATGTCCCCCTTTTGTTCATATTTCTGAAAATGAGAAATATATTTCGATAAAATATGGTTTCTAAAATACCTTTTATCTAAAAGCTTTTATGCTTTTGTACAAAAGCAACAATTATAGTTAAATTAATAAAACTCCATTGTTACTACAATCCACAAAATATTGCTGTCCATAAAATAGTGGCTGATTATGAAATAGATTTTAAGAAAACCTAGATGCAAGCAATTTGAAGTCTTCCTATCCTTGTGTGACCCCCTGAGTATTAAAAATCTACACAACAATGTTGAATTTGAAATAGTGGCTGTCTTGTTGTTGTTGTTGTTGTTGTTATTGTTTTGTTGTTGTTTATCAATGCATGTTAATCTCTACTTCTGAAAGCCCCCAAAGTATGCTGGGTAATTTAAAAAAGGGTAATGTTCTACTTGCTTAATAATTAAAATTTCTTTATATAAAAAAGTGAACTATGAAGTCAGTATTTAACAGAGAAAAAGGGTACTGATTTTTTAACTTTATGTAGTTTTGAAACAATATTAAAAATCTTGAAGTTTTCTGTTTACTCAGTATATGCAGTATTCATACACCTATACACATACGTATATATATGTGTACATACATATATATGCTAACTGTTGCTAATCAAATTATATGACAAATAGCTAAATTTGGAATTCTAAAAAATAAGTGAAGATTTTATTAAAAAGTAGAATAGACTGCCTTTTTAATTTACATACATAAAACACATGAACTAGCACTATTCAGACATGTATAATCATTAGATGACAGGTATAAAATGTTTTGGGGTGGAGCATAGATTCACATTAAATTCAAGCACCTATCAAGTTTTAATATGCTCTTGTTTATTTAAATATGCATTCTGATCATCACCCTTTCAAAGAGGTTGCAAATATATGAATACATGATCCAATGATTACCTATTCAAATTAACCCAGTTTCTTTGAATATGGTCTAATGATTGAATGATCCCTCAAACACTGCAACTCCTCAGGGAGATAAGCTGATGCCTCAGCATTTTCTCAAAGCCTGGAGAGTACTAGATCTAGCTAAGAGTGCCTTGCAGCATGGAAACTCTGTTCTAACTAAACACAAATTTTAAACTTTAATCACAATGACTAGGTACACACTGAAGCAATTGACTAACTCATTGCTTTCACAAGAGCCACCTTTATCAGTGTCTTTCTTTCAGGAAAACTGACAAAACTGGATATAGCAATGACTCAGGTGGGCTTGATTATCTAAAAGGTACAAGACTATAAACGCAGACTTAACATATCAGAATTGGAACTTCATCTACAATTTATTTTTAGAAGTTACCATTTCAAAGAGATCATTTTAAAGATTAAGGTGAAATAATTTCTTCCATCAAACAGTAAACAATTCGTTGAGTTGTTGAGTATCAGAATGAAGAGAGACCAAGTGATAATGAGCTATTTAATAATTTGGACTTTTTTGGTCTGCTTTGATTTATGTTGCTTTTATAAGAGAGTGGGAAAGAACCAAAACCTAAAATAATAAGACTTAGTTTGAAAATTTCAATGAGATCTAAAGAAAACCTTCAGATAAGGTTAGAAAGGTGTGTGTGTATACATACAACTACATAACTGTTTATATGAGTGTATACTTTTTAAAACTTATTTAACCTTGTGATTTCACTGGTGACTACAGAACTTAATGACATATCAAATGTAAACTCAAAGTTTTCTAGCCTTTTCTATTTGGTATCCTAATGGAATGCTTCCATAAGCATGGCAATAGCATTTTTGGTTAGTATCATTTAACATGCTTTTTCAAAAAGAATACATTGCAGAACTTTCAATGTTTTCCCAGTTTTAAAGACAAGTGTGTATGTGTGTATATATATATATATATATATATATATATATATATATATATATATATATATATATAAGATCTTATATATATATATAAGATCTGAGCAATAAATGGAATTCCTAGCACATTCTTTGATTGTTCTAAATGCTCCTCACATGCAATTCAAATGTGTTAAATGACAAAGGACATACCTCCCTTAAAATGCTAAGGGATTCATGCTTCCAGTATGTATTGGCCAGAAATCTGGGAGGCTATGTGGTCTGATGAGCTTCATTGGAGCTATATCCCATTCTGGAATGCTAGCATACACGTTTCTATGAAAAACTTTTTGACGTTGTGACGCCAAATACCCAAAAGACTTGGAATTCATCAGTTAATTTGATCACTAACCTTATGTAATTTTACATAACCTTATGTAATTTTACTGTTAAGGAAGTTGAGAGCCCCTTAAGTTAAAAACATTTATAAATTAAAATGGAGATTTATTTTTAAAGTTTCCTGATGCTTTGTCTTAAATTAGAGAAGACATTTTTTAAAAGATGGCAAATTAAACTTAAGATTCCTTGAATCTTACTTTTAAGTCTGAAAGTCCCATGTTTTTGTTTTTTTTGTTGTTGTTGTTGTTTTCTTTTTGTGTTCAAATATTTAGATAAATGATGAAACAGCTTATCCAGTGTTTTGGCAAAATAGCTCCAGTCAAAGTCTATAATCATCCTGGTTCCTAATATTCAATGCAAATGTTCTGTAGTTATGAGTCTCTAGACAACCTAAAGACTGTCTGGGCCATAGGAAATAAAGTACCTAGGAATCTGAGGGCCAGAGGGAATGCTGTGGAGACCAGCCTTTCTCATCATCACTTAGAAAAACTTGATGGAGAACACAGGATTTTGTTTTTCTTTTTCTGTTCTAACAGAAAAATAGGCATATGTAAATAAGTCAGAAGAAGTATCGATGGAAAAACTTTTGGCAATATGGAGTATAATTACAGCCTGTTCAAGGGTTGATTAAAAGCTGAACGTGACTGTAACCTCCTCCCATTTGCTGTAGCTTGCAGTAGAAGGGGCTGCCTCTCCCCACAGCCTGATGTTCCCAGCTCACTCTCCTCCTTCAGTCTATTCTTGGCTGTGGATTCCCTTGTGCTCTTTGTGCACTTTAAGTTTAATTTTGCATTTAAAAACTCAATTGGCTCATCTGTTAAGCATTAAGCAGCTCCCTTTTGAGCCACAGGGGGAGCCCTGGGAAAACCCACAGCTGCTGGAACACGGAAAATGGGTTTAAAAAAAACAAAACCATTTTGAAACTTTAAAGCATTTTAGCAGCCGTGGATTTCCCAGTCCTTTCCCCAAAATGGCTCATCTATTTAACTTTTATCTGGTATTGGAAAACACAAACCAGAGCATTAAATAGCCCTCAAATGACTTTTTGTTTAATACAAAATGATAGTAAGAGCTAAGCAAGCCATGTGGGAAGATCTTGCAGAGAGCTATGGCATGGTCTCCCTCCAGTTACAGAAACAATTTTGAAACGCAGTCATGCCTGCTAGAAACACAACCTTTGCTGCACTCACTTAAATACCCCCAGCCCAAGAAGGGGGGCAAGTTCAAAAAAAGTCCAAATCCTAGCTTAGAAAATGACAATAAGATTGATGGAAAAGTTAATAGGCTGGGGATATTAATGAAATGTTTTATGTTTCATAATGATTTGTCAGTGACTAAGAGTTGTTGTTTCAGTATAGTCAGATAGGCTTTAGATAAATGTAAGCCATCATTTTTCTCCACATTCCCCAAACATTCCTCTGACTAGCCTGACGTCTCACTGAGAGAGAGCTTCAAGTCCCATAGTTAGTAACTTGAATGATGGTATAAAGCATCAATTAAAATGAAAAGATTCTTTGGAAGGGTGAAAACTGCATGACTAATATTCCTATAAATATTTAATAGAGACAAAGTTTCCACATTTTTATTGAGTAAATAAGATGTGAAAAAGAGATGTCTGAATCATGAAAACTACCCAAGGAAACTCCTTCATCCTGGGTGGAGTCTGTTATGATAAGTCTTGTGTAACCAAAAGATAGTGGAGCATGGACATGAAGAGAAGATACCTTGAATTCCTAATAAAGTGTACCCAAATTGAAATTAGGCAAGGCTGGTGGAAAAGAAACATGTTTATGAAGCTGAAAGGCACAAGGATAATTATTTTCTTACTATTTTGCTGTCACTTGCCAAAATGATAATCACGATAGAAGTCATGTATTTTAAACTACTGGGCCTGAAAAAGTGAAAGTCTGATGAATAAATTGAATCCATAACATGGCTCATCTTTATTCATTCATTCTACTTGTCAATATCAGATAGATAAGTAAAATTATAGAAACCCTGATTCCCAGTTCAACTTTTATCTAGAGATATCTCCTTTGAAATATACATCAGTGTTACTTGGGGTGAGGATGGAGTGGTTAGTTTGTGAGAATGCTTTCATGGAGAATTTTTAACTAAATAATTTTAAGTAAACATGTTTTTAATTTCAATATTATATTTTCTTTTTTGTCTCTACCCAGTATATCCTCAAATATAATATTATATATTGATATGACCTTGTAATAAGAGGTTGCATTTATTCCATAGATCACTGAAATTTTATGATTTTCTACAGAAAGATTCTACATCATTTTAAAAGTATATTAAAAACTATAAAATAAAATTTTAGTATACATTGGCAAATTTTGAAATTATGAGGGAAGAATTTAAGTGGCATCCTTAGTATTGAAATATCAGACAAGCTGTCCATTTCCTTATTCTCAAACTTGAGTAATGAACTTTCAGTTTTGGATAATGAAAATAATATATCTGTACAAATAAAAGAGTGAATTCATTTTATATTCAAATTATTTATATCAAAAATTATTTATATTCAAAATTATTACCAGGATAAACAATTTTTTTATGAAACACTTACTATATTCCAGGTATAGGCACAGTATGTGTCCACAGTATGTGTTCCTTCTACTTGGTCCATGTTATTGAACTTCCATTATTATCCCAAGTTTGAGATGGGGTGTTCGTTCAGAGCTTATACACTGATGTCAGAATTAAACTAATATATCAGTTAGGGTCTACATCTATAGTTTACAGTTTTACATTTATAGTCTCTATAAGTCAATGAAGTCCATTTAATCAAACTGAAGTTAAATAAAGAATTAACAGTGACTGATCAAATTTGGAAAGTAGACATAGACTCTAATAATGCTATTTGGGTTATTAAACATTCTTGTCTTCTCTCATTTTAATTTTTCTTTGGATTATGGTCTCACAATCTCACTTAAATTCAGAAACCTCCTTTATATCATAGAGGTAAAAAATGAAGGTGAGATAGTAATATATTGAACATTTCCAGAGGGAAGGTTGATCTTATAAATGTGACAACTACTTTCAACACATAAATTATGTGATTATTTTTTAAATGTTCAATAAAATCAATTTCTAATATTGTTCCATCTTTATTAGATTCTTCCAACCCAATGTCTCTTTCTTAAAACACATCAATAGTTTCCCAGCTCATTCCAAAGAAATCAAGTTTTATATGATGGATAAACTGCTTGGTTCACAAAGTACTCATTTTACTATGTTTTGATTCTTATCTACAAACCTAATACTTTATAATATAAAGACTTCCCTTCTCATCTGTAATATTTTATTTTGTGAGCCACTTCATGGTTTTCTTCTTTCTACAGATTATGTTCATCAATGTCCTACAGGAGAAACAATATAATAGGAAGTTCTAGGATTTCCCAGATTGGGGACAAAACAATGGAGAGGAAGGAAAGAACTGGGAGGGGGATACCTAAGAAAGGAAATAAAATTAATTTTTTGCCCCATTGTCTATGATCTTGATGACCAGGATGGCAATATTTTATCATTGCAGGTGAATCTAGCTCAGCTGAATGCTTCTGAGAGGAGGAAATTACCTTTAGTAAGAGCTTTCTTGGAAGTTTGATGCTTATAGAAACAACTGGAGTAAGAGAAGGATGGAGAAGATGGTGAGGACATGAAATGAAAACAGGCCACTCACTGCTGCAGGTCATTTGTATAAGGGAGAAGAAAGTTAGGTAGTGGCTATGAGACAAGACTGGTTGTTGTGAAATGAGTGAGATTAGTATATATTTTTAAGTTGAAAATATCTTCTAGAAAAAGATCTTACTAGAAAAGAAAACAAAAACAAACAAAAAAACTGTTTATACCTTCTTCCCAGATGAAACTGTGGGGGAAAAAAGGCACAGAGTCATTGCTTTAGAGTACTTTAAAGACAATTTTGATTAAAAAGTAGAAGATAGAGAGAAGAGCATGGAGTTAAACAGCATGCTTAGAGTTTTCCAGATTTTAAAGATATATATGGAATAGTATATTTGGGCCCTCCCTCCCTGGTGGCACAACAGGTTAAGGAGTAACACTGCAAGTGAACCACAGTCACTTCAGTGCAAATTCTATCCCCAGTCCCGGAGGTGACCACATGGCATGGCAGACTTCTGACCTGCCCGCTGCTCCCCTCAGCAGTGTACTTCGTCAGTCTGCCTGTTCTGTTCCCCACTCTATCTCTGGTGAATGTTCTCACTGTTATCACTGCCTCTTCACCTCTGGCTTGTACCCCAGTTCTGTATGAATAAATAAAGTATTCTTTAAAAAAATAGTAAATTTTATTTAGATAATTTGTGTTATTTTTATTATTTCCTTAGACTAGTTTTTATATATTTGGGAATCTTGATTATGATAAAAAAGAAAGTATTATAGGAGTGAGGTTACCGGAGGGGAAAGAGAAAGGGAAAAATAAGAAAAAATCCAGATTGACCAAAGGAGGGAGAGTCCAATGCACTATTTGGAGGACTATGGATGCTTTGGTGTGGTGTGGTAACATGCATCTGTATGAAACTGTACTTCCAAATCATATACAGTATTGTAAACTAATAGAACCTTAATAAAGAAATACAAAAATAAATGTTTTTATATGACAGGTAAAATCATCATTAAGCTAATTATTTGCTGTAATAATAAATACCAGAAGAAATAACCAAAGGTTAAGCTCTTGGAGTCTTTCATGTTGACCTCTGTTCTATCATGAACTTTAAAATCTGTTTTACATCAGATCCTTCAGGAAATAGAATAGGAGAACATAGGAAAGGAATATATTCTGCTAAAGTTGCCGAGATCCAGGGGGGATTGAGGTTACTAAAGAGAAACAAACAGCACTTGGTGGGGGCTTTCAATATGAGTGGAAGCACTTTGATGTCAGATGATTTTTAAAAAGTAAAAGAAAGATTTTAGTTAGAAAGCATTAAAACAAAATCCAGATTAGCCAAAATTATGACCAGAAAAGGAAAGTTACAAAGAAATGAGTATGGTTAAGTAATAGAGCATAAAGAGTGTTTTTAAGTCTCTTATTAGGATTCATTCTAATCATTAAAGACTTTTATTTATTCCCATGAGTTTTTAAATAAAGCACCTTTAAAAAACAGAATTCTGTGGTAAATTTGGAGGATTATGTCTATATATGATAAATTATTCAGGGCCCACTTTTGGGATGTTATTATGTACTTCATTAAATTTTCAGATAAATATTCTCCTTTGGCTTTGTGAAACGTCTTACTATTTTATGGCTTTTATCATTTCTATTTCTCCTCCTCCTCCCATTATTCTTTTAGAATTGTTATTGGTATGGCGTTATTTACCCATTCCTAACAAGATTAATAGCACAGATAATTTGTCAAAAGTTTCAATGGATGTGGTGCTATGGTAATTACAGCAATAAGTAAGGAGTTGCGCCACTACATCATCAGAGCCTATCTTCATGAACTAACATTTAACACACTCATGAAAACTATTATCTCATGTGTTGCTGCATTCAACATAACGTTCATAGCTGAGAGGTCAAAAGATTTACCCATAGTAATTTACACCATGTAAACAGTCGTTCAGTTTCTATAACCCTAATCTTTCTTCTTTAGCTTTAGGGCTTAGAAATAGTGAGAAGGATACAGTGCATATTGAATTACTGCCCACCTGGTAAAAACCACCGTGTCATTCTTGATTCAAGTCTTCTATATCTCTGGGTCTTTCTGAAATTCTTTCCCCCTAGTAGAACTTGTTATACTTTCAATCTTAGAACCAAAAAAAAAAACAGAAAGAAAAAAAAAGAATAAAGTATTCCACTTATTAAATTTATTCATAACATTTATGCATAACTCTGAACTCTGAAATGATATTTATAATTTTGATTCTTTGTATTGAAGTTCGTGGGATTGAAATTTCTGCATTTTCTTGTCATAATAAGCACTGTTGTATGTGAAAGGAATTTATAAGAGCAGTCACCACATATTAGAGTTTGACCAGATATTTTAAATTTGTAAATATGTCACAATTAAAATCAGCATAAAATAGCCCTAAATAAAAAGCAAAAACCAGTTTTACATTAATTTCAAAGCACACATTGCCTTTGTTTCCTTAAAACCATTCTATATTTTCTCAAGAATAAAATAGGGATAAGAAAAACAATATCTTCAGAAAATACTGTATTTCTTTAAATGCATTCAAATCATAAAAATTTTGATGCTGAGTTGATTTTGAAAAATAGCCTATTTTCATTTTAGTAAAGTTTACATTGCAGTTTAAGCCTTTTAAAATATTTTTATTGCATTCTTAGTAATTTCCCATGGAAGCATTTCCAAAGGCTTAGCAAAACATTTATAACTTTATAAAACCTTTTAAATTAATTTATAACTTAGCTGTGAGGTTCTTTTGGGGAGATTCAGAACAGTGGGTGACCTTGTATCCATAATGTATATGCTTAAATGTTTTATTACAATACAGTGAATTAGGGTGGAATTACTTAACTTTAGATATCAACATTTCATTTAACTGCAATCTGTTTGGCCCTTAAACTAATTTAATTCTATTTTGTACAATTGAAAGCTCACTTTTGTGTGTTCTGTTTAATTTTCAATATAGAATGGCTGCACGTAGGAAATATGAGAAAATACTGCCCAATTTTACAGTTCTTAAGGATTGTCTCCAAAGAGATGTTTAAGAAGATCAATGTTTCCTCATAATCTTGACTAGTGCCACAGGTCTTGATTATTTTAATACTCAATGGAACATCCTCTTATTCCATTTTCATCTCAGTTGTTACTTGGAAAATGAAATTTGTGCAGGTTTAAACTGACAGCTCATTGCTATAGTCATAAAGATCTTTCCAGGTTTTTGTCTCAGAATGGCCTTCTCTTTTTAGTTACAGGTGCTTTCTACTAAATGCTTTAAAGGTTATATATTTTACTTTATGAAGCATTTTAAACACTTTCACATGATGAACTGAATAATATTCTCATTGTTCTTTTCTAACTAAAATTAAAATTGAACTTGGATTTCTCAAGTTAACTCAAATGTTAATTTAAATGTTTTGTTTTTGTTTCCAATTAATATTTGACTGTATTTCCTAAGTTTATCATCTGAAATGAAACCTGTGGTTTTTCAGGTTCTTTTTTTTTTTTTAAAGATTTATTTATTTATGCATACAGAACTGGGGTACAGACCAGAGGCTCAGGGGCGGTGAGAGGCTTCAGCAGAGACAGAGTGGGGAGCAGAACAGGCAGATCGATGAAGCACACTGCTGAGGGGAGCAGCAGGCGGGTCAGGAAAGGTCTGCCACTCCATGTGGTCACCTCCTGGGCAGGAGGGAATTGAACTCATGTGGAAGCGGCTTTAGATTCTCAGTGCTGTGCTTTACCCCGCTGCGCCACCAGGGAGGGCCTTGTTTTTGTTTTTTAATTGAGGTAAGTCTGGTTTACAACACGGTGTAAGATTCAGAAGCATAGGATCATCTCTTGGGATATATGATAGTTCACTATGCCAGATACCTGGTATCCCTCCACATAGTCCATTGTTTTTTCCTTTCACAACACGCTTTCCATCCTCTCCTTGTCTCCCCAGTGGTAGCCTCAATTTCTTTTATTTTTTTTTAAAGATTTGGTTTTTATTTATTTGTGCAGACAAGAACTAGTGTGTAGGCCAAAGGTGCTGGGGGAGGATGGTTAGAGTATTCATCAGAGACAGAGTAGGGAGCAGAACAAGCAGATCTGAAATACACTGCTGAGGGAAGTAGTGGGTGAGAGAGAAGAGGTCCACTGCACCATATGTGTTATCTCCCTGGTTGGGAGATGTTGCACTTGCTTGTGATAGCTTGACAGTGCTGAAACTTAACCCTTGTGTCACCAAGAAAGCCCCCTTGTAGCCTCAATTCTATATAATAATTTCTAGGATGTGTTATTGGTTTCATTCTGTCTTACCATTTTGTTCCTCTATATCCCACATATAAGTGAAGCCATTTGTCTTTTATCCTCTGATTTATTTTACTTAGCAATATTACTTCAGTTCCACTCTACATTATAACAAATGGCAAAAGTTCATTTCATCTGTTTTATAACTGAGCATTGCATTGCGTGTGTATTCTATATGTGCACATATCTGTCTATACACACATATTCTTGCATACATACATATGCATGCATACACACATGTAAATATTATGACATACCACATCTTCCTAATCAACTAATCTATCTTGTGCATTGAGTTAATTTGTATAACTTCATAACTTGGCAATGGTCAATAATGCTTTAATGAACACAGGAGTGCATACATCCCTTCAAATTAGGGTTTTTGCATTTGGTTAGTTATATAGAAATGGTTATTGGATAATATAGTAGATCTATCTTTAATATAAAAAAAAGCACTATATTGTTTTCCATAAAGGCTGGACCAGTCTCATTTCCAACAGTATATGAGGGTCCCTGTTCCCTTCATTGAGATTTTCCTGTGTGAAAGATTAAAAATATAATTCCTATGAGCTGATAAAAAATATATACTACTGGATGTTATACTGGACTCTTTCCACTCCAGTTTATCAGAAATCATAAAAACTAAGTGACAAGTATCCTTACATTTCATTGTTGAGAGCTTCCTTAATGCAAAATTGCAAAGGAGAACCTAAAACTCAGTTTTGTAATTCTTACCCACTTGCAACCTTAAACTCATGTTAACTACAAAGTGAAATTTCATCTGGAATAGGATAGTAAAGAGAAAGTGGCTTTTTCCTTCAGAGAATTACTGGTGGCTGTTGAGTACCACTCACACCACTGTGGAAGAATAATGTTCCAAACTCACCTGAACTTTTGTGTGGAAGAGACTTTAGTGAAATTACTGAAGCAGTTTGATGTGTGTTCCCTACAATACCTAATATACTACTGAGGAATTTAAATTATGTAAATTGTATAAAATTTCTGTTTCATTAAATAAAGTATTATTGTGGATGATTAGAGTATTTTCATTGATATTTTCAAAGCTACATTGGTGGATATTGGTGTGCTATTGACATTGAACCTGTGCCAGGTATTCCACTGACTGCCAAAGATGGAAACAACCACAGGTATCCTTCCTAAACTACTTATATATTTCCTATAAGATTGTAAACCTACAGAGATATTAAATATAAAATTACCCAATATATTCAGATTGAATATTCCTGTCAATACACATAGTACTTTCTGATGATGTCAAAAGTCCCTTTAATCTCTCAGGGGGTATCTTGTCATACCAGCAATTGTTTTTGAAGAATTTTTTTAAAAAGAATTATTTATTTATGCATACAAAACTGGAGTACAGGCCAGAGGTGCAGGGGCAGTGAGAGGATTCACCAGAGACAGATTGGGGAGCAGAATAGGCAGATTAACAAAGAACACTGCTGAGGGGATCAGTGGGCACGACAGGAGAGGCCTGCTGTATACCATGTGAGTCACCTCTGGGGCCAAGTGTCGAACACACACTGAAGCAGCTGCAGCCAGCTCACAGTGCTGTGCCCTAACCTGGTGTGCCAGCAGGGAGGGCCATCCCAGCAATTGTTAAGGTCATCATTGTGGACTGCATCCAGTACAAGACTCTTGTAAAAAAAAAAAAAAAAAAAAGAATCCTGGGCAGTGGGTTAAAGCACAGAACAAAGAAGCTTAAGCCACTTCCGCATGAGTTCGATCCCCGCCTGCCCCGGAAGAGCTCCACATGGCGTGGCAGACCTCTCCTGACCCATCCTCTGCTCCCCTCAGCAGTGTACTTTGTCCATCTGCCTGTTCTGTACCCCACTCTGTCTCTGGTGAATCTTCTCACCCTCCACATCTCTGGCATGTACCCCAGTTCTGTATGAATAAATAAATAAATCTAAAATAAATAAATAAGAATCCCATATTTTTCAAAATTGGGGAGAATAAAGGAGCAACTGAGAATCTACAGTGGGAGTAAGGGACGTGGAACACTGAATTTTTGGTGTCATCTATACCAAGAAACACCTTTTCTGCACTTACTTGCCCTAGTATTGTAATTTTCAGTTCACACACTTTCCATGATTGATTATATATAGAATAACTAGCCTACTGTATTGATTCTAGATATTATCAACATAAAGAAATTTATTATTCTACCTAAATTTATATTGATATAGAATTTATAAATTTACATATTAGACATAACTTATTCATTGATGTACATACAAATAGCTGGCACAAATACTAATGACTATGGTTGGGAATTTAGTGCCACAGTTTATGTATTCACATAACTTGTAACTCATGACGATATATGGAACCTAGGGAAAAGTCAGCAGGAGTCATTTTAGAAACAACTGAAGATAACTACCTGAGGTTTGAATGGGATGACCTCAATGGAAAAAGGTCTTAATCCATAAAAGGATTAAGAAGAAGAAGGTGGAAGAGGAGGAGAAGGAGGAAAAAAAAGAAACCTATAAAATAAACAAAGAAGGAAGATTAAGATGTAATATATTCCATGACCAGAGTCACAGTAACCTCAATAAAGAAAGCCATTTTTTTTTTTTTTTGGTCCCTTCGTTTTCCTCTTTCCTGTTTCAGCACTGGAGCTCCTCAGAGAGTGGAAGGGAGAAGAAATCTAACTACAAGTAAGGAAAATATTGTTGAAGTCAGCCATCCTCCTCATTTTCCTATTGTAGGTCTGCCATCAAAACGAAGAAAAGTGAAGGCAAGGCAGAAGCTCTATTGTTGAATGACTTACATGAGTCTGTACATTGTAGTTACTGAACACAGAGTGCATTTTTGAATCAAAGTGACTGAAGTATTTTTAAATTTCTGAGAGTGATCAAAGAACCGATAATTTCACCCCAGGAATGGCAAAGAATAGCCCCATCTGGTGACAGCTTCAATGGAAGTAGTTGTTTTCTAATTGTATAAATCTCATTTCTTCAATGGTTGACATGTGCTTAGATGCATTTCCGCTTGTGTTTCAAATCATTTCTATCAGAGGGGGACAACATATGGTTACAAATCAAATCTTGTCTGGGACCTATAGATGTCTTTGAATTCTTATTTGCTTGAAAATAACTGCCTTCATTAGGAAGTATCACCAACCAGGAAAAAAAAGTTTTTATTATCATTGTATTAATTTTCTCTTGATTTACAACATGGATATAATTCAAAGGTGTAAGTTTGCATGGCATCAATTGACTGTTACCACATTGTACCTATATACAAGGCAATCATTTTTTTCCTCCTAAGATTTATTTATTTATGCATACAGAACTGGGATACAGGCCAGAGGTGCAGGGGTGGTGAGAGGACTCACCAGAGACAGACTGGGGAGAAGAACAGGTTGACTAATGAAGTACAATGCTGAGGGGAGCAGCGGGTGGGTCATGAGAGGTCTGCCATGCCATGTAGATCACCTCCGTGCAAGGATGAACTCATGCTGAAGTGGCTTTAGCTTCTTAGTGCTGTGCTTTAACCCACTGTGCCACCAGAAAGGATGCTATACAAGGCAATCTTATAAGCCCTTCACCACAGTCCACTGGCCCCCTTTCCTCTTTGAGCCCCAATCACACACATACATGTGCACCAGATGTATGTGTCCTTTTGTAACATCAATTGTGTAGTCATATTTCTATTTTTTTTAATATCTGTTCCTATGTTTTCTTTCTCTGTATTCCACATGAAAGTAAAATCATTTGGTATTTGTCTTTCACCTTTTGAAGAATTTCACTTGGCATATCCCTCTCCAATTCTATTCATATTGTCCTAAATGTCAAGCTTTCATTATTACTTAAAAATGAACCATATTTCATTTTCTTGATCCACTAACAACTTATTAAGCACTTTGGTTGCTCCCATATCTTAACAGTGTAACTCAAAAAAGAGATGAAAAAATTCCTGAGTCGAGCAAAAAAAAAAAGAAATCTTGAATTATCAAAATTTACAGAATGCAGTAAAATAATTAGTAAGAAGATACTATTTAACAACACAGAACTACATCAAGAGAAATATCTCAAATAAATAACCTTTTACTTTAATAAGACAGGAAAGAGCAAACAAAATAAAAGCCCAAAATAAAGAAAATAATGAAAACTTAGAACACAAATAAGTGAAATAGAATTGAAAAAAAAAAATCTCAAAAGATCAATCATACCCAAAGCTGGTTCTTTGAAGAAATGAATAAAGTAAAATCATGAAAGTAAGAGATAAAATTCTAATAGAATCAGAAATGAAAAGGGAAAACTTCCAATGGTTGTTTCATAAATGGATAAGATAATAAAAGACAAATATGAACAGTTTTATATCAACAATTTTAGCTAAGTTAAACAGGAAAAATGTAAGAATTATACAATCTTTTAATAATAAATCAGGAAGAACCACAATCAGACTAATTATAAACAACAATATTGCAATAATCAAAATTCTCCCCCCAACAACAACAACAACAACAAAAAACTAAGGCTCAGGTGGTTTTACTAGTAAGTTATACAAAATCTTCAAAATGGAGCTGATTAATAACCTATTTTTCTTAGACTCTTCCAAAAAAATGAGTAGTAAGAGAATGCGTCTGAATATATTTTATTAAGCCAACATTAGTTTGAAACCAAATGTATACAGAAGCATCACAAAAAACAAAACTACACAGATGCAAGTAATAGTCAATAAAATCTTAGTAAATTGAATTCAATAATGTGTTAAAAGTATTATACATCATGAGCAAGTATAATTTTTTTCAGGGAGACAAAAATGATTCAACATCTACTAATCTATTAATGTCATTCACTGCATCAACCAATGGAAATATAAATATGTTACAATCATATTAATAGATGCAGTTAAGACATATAATAAGATTCAACATCCACTGATGATCAAACTCTTAAAAATGGAGAGAGAGAAAATGGATACTTCAACAAATAGAGGACATATATGACCAACCCACATCTAACATCAAACTCACTGTGGAAGAACTGGAAGCTTTTCCTCTAAGATCAAATAGATGACAAAGATATACCTGTTCCCCACTGCTATTCAACATATGTTGGAATTTCTAGCTACAGCAGATAGGCTGTATGATTATATTATATAGGAGTGAAGTATAAAATTCCACATACATACCCAGACAATTTTTTTTTTGTCACAAACTATCATATCTCTCATTAATCTTATGACCCCACTCACTTTCTTAAAAATAATTCAATCTGGCCCTCCCTGGTGGCACAGTGGGTTAAAGCGCAGCACTAAGAAGCTAAAGCCACTTCTGCATGAGTTCAATCCCCACCTGCCCCAGAGGTGACCCACATGGCGGGGAGACCCTGACCCACCCGCTGCTTCCCTCAACAGTGTACTTTGACAATCTGCCTGTTCTGCTCCCCACTCTGTATCTGGTGAAGCCTCTCACCGTCCCTGCACCTCTGGTCTGTACCCCAGTTCTGTATGAACAAATAAATAAATCTTTAAAAAATAATAATAATAATTCAATCTGCCATGAGATGTCTATACCTTCTTTCTATATTCATAGTGAGATGCTATTTGATCCTGAATAAAGTGGCCTGTTAAATATTTACTCATTATTTTTTCTCAGGAACCCATGTATAAGAGTTATAAATGATAATCAAGAATTCAAAAGGAAAACACAAATTATTTTTCTCCTTGTACATTTTTCAATAAATTTTTATGAAAATACAATCACCCATCCTTTTAAGTGTTCACTTTGGTTTCTTTCACATGATCACGGTAGTGTTCAGTTGCATAACAGAGACCACAATATCCTTACCTTAAATATTTCCTATCTTGCCCTTTGTAAAAACTGTTTTCATCTTTCTCAGTTTTTTAAACCTAATCATTTGAGTTCTCCAGCTATTACAGTAAATTGTAAAATTTTGATGTTTTTACCAGCTTTATTTTAAAATTTCCCAAAGTAGTATGACAATGTTTTCTGACTTTTATGTACTTTTTGTTTTGTAATTTTATTAGCATTGAATATCCCTCCTTTTACATTTTATTGATTTTTACCATTCATTTAATTTCAGTGTTAGTATATCAGCTTTCTTTGAGTTAGCATTTGCCTACTAGCTAATCATCACCAATTTGCAGTCTTTTCTTATTGCTTCTTAGATTTCTTATCTCTTTTAAAAAGCTTATAACTGCACTTGATAAACCCTTCATTTGGATAATTTATTGTGATTTGTGAATGTAATGCTTGGACTTTTCCTTGTCATATAATTTAATTTTATATTACCCAAATCCATCTGTTGCTGCTTGTGATTTCTTTATCTACTTTTAATATAATCTAATGAAATTATTTGCATTCCTTCACTTCCATTTGCAGGATGTAGTTGTAAATCATATTTCTCTCTGCCCAGTGTATATCCTTAAAATGTTAACAAATATATATTGTCATTTCTCTGTTCATTAGATTTACCCATATCTACTTATTCTCTGTAATAAAATAAGACTCTTGTCTCCCCTGTCTTCATTTTCCTTAACTGCCCATACTAAACCATTGTCATTTTGAATATTATATGTAAGATGAGGGTATTTTTCTTATTATGTCCTAAGTTATTTATATAAGATTATTCATCCTTATAAAAAGTTTTTTTTTTCCTCATAAAAAATTTCCTTTTTTGGGCCCTCCCTGGTGGTGCCGTGAGTTAAAGCACAGCACTAAGAAGTGAAAGCCACTTCAGCATGAGTTTGATCCCCGACCTGGAGGTGAACCACATGGTGCAGTAGACCTCTCTTGACCCGACAGCTGCTCCCCTCAGCAGTGTACTTCATTGTGCTGCCTGTTCTGCTGCCAATTCTGTCTCTGGTGAATCCACTCACTGCCCCTGCACCTCTGAACTGTACCCCAGTTATGTATGTATAAATAAATAAGCAAATCTTTAAAAATTTTTTTCCTTTTTAGTATCAAAGATTGATTTGCAAATGTACATTCTGTTTCTTTTCAGCATATTCATAGTGAAACAGTGAGTCTCTGTGTGTATGAAAAGAAATATTTATTTTGCTTTTTCACATGAATGCTTCCCAGTCTCAAACATGTTCTTTTAAATTTGTTAACTCCTCTGTAAATAGCTCATTAAACTTTCATCAGTGGAAAAGTTAGAGTGTTTTGACTGTTTTCTGTCAGAGTCCTGAATGTGACAGATTTTTATATCTTGAAAACCGAAGAGATTATAATGCAGACCATCTTTCACTATCATTTTAGTAAATTGTCTGTATACTAATAAATGTCTAAAGTCTACATATATACACTTAGATGTGTGTGTATCTATATCAGATATGCGTGCACCCACATATGTTTTAAACACAGACAAGAAAAAGTACTTGTAATAAAGATACAAATTGGCAAAAGCTATAAAAATGCACCTAGGGAATAAATTAACAGTGAAAAGAAAGGGAACTAGATGAAGAAATGTGTAAAATTTCATAAATAAATAAATTATATTGATGACCTAAGAAAATAGCCCTCACCCCCACACACAAAGAACCTGAATTGTATCCGAGTTAGGATGCATTGGGTTATAAACAAAACAAATCTCAATTGGTCAGCATCAATGTGGAATAGATCTTTCTCAAAATAATGCCAATGAGGGAAAAAACTGTGGCCAATGATTTGTTATATGGAATTAGTGGAATCTTGTTAGAAAAGTAAATTATTGGGGGCCTAACTGCTGAGTCAGTATTTCTGGAAATGGAGCCCTTAATCTGAGTTTTAACAGGTCTACCAGATGATTGTTCTTAATGCTGGTATTTAAAAAGTTTAAACAAAGGAGATTTATTTGCTTATAAATGAAGTTTAGACTTGGATTCTGTGGATCAGGCTAATTTTTTGTTTCTCTGCCTTCAACAAATCCATTTATTCACACTCTGCTTCCTTTGATAATATATATATGCTTCATCAACAATGTTGGAGCTCTAGACTACCTCAAGAACTTGATATAAAAAGATTAGGTTACATATGAGAGTTCTTTTATAAAATTTATAAGTGAGCACATAATAATGTAGGATTAACGAAAGCACTTGTCAAATTACATTTTTAGAATACAAATAACATTTTTACCCTTCGTGAGTTCAATTTATTTATACCAGTTCTGTGTGTTTTCAGTCTGTCTGCAGTCTGTATCTTCTTCTCAAAACCACTGAATTTGAATACAGGAAACTGTGATTGATGAATTCATTACATCTGTAATATTGTCTTCCTTTCTTATCTATAGTCATTCAAATTTTACCAATTTTATACTTTATATATCTGCATTAAGTTCCATCTTTAAAAAATGGAAATGTTTCTTTTAAAAAAAAGTTGTACTAGTATCTTAAGTAAAACAAAAGCACTCAAAATTATTTTGCTCTCTCCCAATATTCTTTCCTCATTTTTGTTACAATTTCTTTCCAGATGCCCACTACCACTTGCGGTCTTCAGTTCCTAAAATGCATTCAGACACACCCTTCCAGTAGTTGTATCCCTAGTAATCCAAAATTATCTTTGCTTGTTTTATAACAAAAAAGCAAATTCCTGTAGCACATCAGAACTTATGAAGATATTACAGAATTCTATGATTAAAAATACACATGTGGATGTAAAAGTAGATAGGAAAATCCCCAGAATGCATTATTGTCCTTTACTTATTTGCCATCCAGAATTTCATTCATTAATATTTAGATTTTATTTTGAAGCATCCTTGTTTATTTTTTCACAATATAGGACTTTTCTCCTCAGGACAGTCACCAGAGTTTCCCACCATCAAAGTACACAGAATCATCCACCATAATCTATGACACTGTGCTCCCTTTCCCTTCTTTCCTTTCCCTTTTCTCTGCCTTACCTGAGTATCTCAGATCTATCGTCTGCTTTTGACAGTCTTACAGATTCTTTTTTTCTGATCCTTTCCTTAGTTATTCTAGGCTCTCTATATAAATGAAATCACTGATCATCTTTCTCCTTCAAGCTCACTTCACTTAGCATATTCTCTTCCATCCTGTTTCTGTAAAAGGCATTGGTTTATATTTTATATTTTAAAGACTTAGTTATTTACACATACAAGAACTGGGGTGCAGGCCAGGGGTACAGGGGGTGAGAGATTTTACCAGAGACAGAGTGAGGAGCAGAACAGGCAGATCTACTGAAATACACTGCTGTGAAGAGCAGTGGGAGGGTCAGGAGAGGTCTGTCATGCCACGTGGCTCACATACCTGTTGGGGATCTGGGCTGTAGTGGCAGCAGAGAGCTTCCTAGTGCTGTACTTTAACCTATTTTGACACCAGGGAGGTCCCTTGGTTTATCCTTTTATTTTATTGTGTATGTGTACCACGTCTACTTGTAGTGCAGCTTTCCTTTCAGATTGTTGTTTGTGTTTTTTGGATCAATAACTAGGAATGGCATTCCTGGGTCATCTAGTGAATCCACTTTTCAACTTTTGAGGAAACTTCACACTTCTTTCTAGAGTGGCTGTACCAGTCTACATTCCTACCAATATTGTAATAGGATTTTTTTTTCCCTAAACTCTTGCCAGCACTTGTTTGTGTGTGGTGTTTGTTTTGTTTTGTCTTTTGATATGGCTATTCTTACAGATATAAAATAATAGTTCATTATGATATTGATTTGCATTTCCCTGATGATATCTAAAGATGAGTATTTTTACATGTCTGTTGGCCATCTGTATCTCTTCTTTGAAAAAGTGCTTTATTGAGATCTTATTCCCATTTTTTTCAATTGGGTTGTTTGTTTTCTTTTTGTTGAGATGTATTTGTATTTTGTAGATCTTCAATATCAATTTCTTATAAGATGCAATGTTGCAAATATTTCTCTTACTCAGGCTGTCTCTTTGTTTTGGCCAACACCTCTTTTGTTCTACAGAAGTTTTATACATACACATATGTATATATGTGTGTGTATATGTGTATGTGTGAATATATGTATGTATATGCATATACACACATATATTGTAAAGGCACATCACCTCTATTTTTATGTTTATTCACAAATACATTTATCTTTTGTGGAGATTCTAAATTGGATGGATGTCTTAATTTCTTCTTCTAACTCGTTATTTCTATATCGGGAAGACATTGACTTTTGTTTTTGACTGTATCATGCTGCTTTGTTGAGATGGTTTATTATTTGTTAGTTTTTCTGTGGCATCTTTGGGGTTCTGTATGTGTATTATCTTAAAATAATGATAGTTTTACTTATTTTTAAATTTGAATTATTTATTCCTTTCTCTTACATAATTGTTCTAGCTAGGACTTCCAATACTATGTTGAACAGTAATGGTGAGAGTGGACATCCTTATCTGTATCAGATCTTAATGGAAAGGCTTTGTATTTTCACCATTGAGAATGATACTACCAGCTGTGTATTTGTCATATATGATTTCTACTATGTAAGCTACCTTCCATTTACCCCTAGTTTTCAAGGATTTTTATCAAAATTGGATGCTGAAGCTTATCAAATAAATGCTTTCTCTGCATCAATTGATATGAGTATTCTCCTTTATTCCCTTTCATTTTTGTTCATGTAGTGATAACACTCGTTGCTATTTGGATGTTGAACTACCCTGTGTTCCTGGTATAAATCCTGTTTTGTCACAGTGTATAATCATTTTAAAGCATTGTTAAATTCATTTTGCTAAAATTTTATTGAGGAATTTTTGTGTACATCTTCATGAGGGAGATTGGAGTTTTCTTTCATTGTGTTTTCTTTGTTTGTTTTTACTATTAGTGTTATGTTGGCATCTTAAAATTTATTTAGAAGAATTCCTCTTTCTTAATTTTTGGAAAGTGACTGAATAGTGTAAATATTAGTTTTGTTTTTTTGTTTTTGTTGTTGTTTTATTTTTGTTTTTAAGGCTGGTAGAACTAGTCTGTGAAGTAATTAGGCCCTAAAGTTTTGTTGTTGTTTTTTTTTTCCTTTCTTTTTCAGTAAGGGGAGAGTTTTCATTTTCTTGTGTGTGATTTGTTTGTGCAGGTTTTCTGTTACTTTGCTATAATTCTAAGAAACTTTTCAATTCATTTTGATTATTTTCATGGCTGGGAATGCTGGAGTACTATTGGATTAACAGTCTGTGTCACTGGAACTTTATCTCATCCAGGAACTGGAAAAATGCCATCTCAGGAGGCATGGGGGCAAGGAGAGCCTATTTCTGGTGCCATGTAAAGCAATGTCTTTGTGAGACCCAGGTTGAGGCTTGTGTCAGCTCCTGCAGTTAGCTGGGCCTGGAGTCAGTGGTGGTGTTTATGCAGAAGTTGCTGAGGTTCCCTGATACAGAGTAAGTCCCTGCTAGGCCCAAGGTGGGGCACTAGTCTACTTGGAGACCTGGTGTTGAGTGATAAATGGGCAACACTTTGCAAGTGTGACTGGTGTTCACTGGCAAAAGTCTCCAACAACACATTTTGAAAGTATTGTCCAAATTTATCTCTTGTTGGTGGATGACATTCATACATGGTTATTTCTGTGTTATTTGTTCCTATTTATCCCCTTGTCTGCAAATATCACACTATAAACAAATTTTAAGTGCCAAACAGTAATTTTCAAATTAGTGAGTTTCCCAGTACTCTGAGCAATTAAAAAAGAATAAGGCCACTTATTTTATGAATCAAATTGATTCAGTTTGCAAAATTATTATTTATTTTGTAAATTTGGTCCCTATTTAACAAAATAACTTGTAGTTAAAAGTTGTCTTATTTGAATGTCCTACTCTTGACAAAAACACGATTCCTACACAAATTAAAAAATATATATAAAATGCCAAAGCCTAATATAACATATTATGTTCAAGGGTTTTTCAGGAGGAAATTATTTTGCACTATATTCCTATTGCATAGAAAAGTGTGTTTAGACAATATATTGTCCTTTATTTGGAGAACTGAAATACGAAATATTCAGAATAATCATATTTTAAAACTATCTTAGAATTGATATTATAATTGATATGTATCTGTACATACCTTACTAAAATTATATATGATGAGTACTACTTCATATAACTCCCATGCCCTGGGATAGGAATTTAGTCCTAATATTATTAGTTCCTGTTATAACTATTATATTATATGATGATATACTGCATACATCATCATATACTATAATTAAAATAATTGTTACTTTAAACTATTTTCCAAAGTTGGAATATTGAAGCAACTTCACTTGGTCTTAGAGAATCAGTAAAATAGTATGTGTTGTATATTCCCTCTTCTCTATGTCTTCTTTCTACAAAACAATCTCTTATGATAGCTTTAAAACTTTCTATCATCAAAATTGTGTATCCTCTTATTCTAGCTGACTAGTTTCTTATCTGTCTTTATATGTAAATCGTGCTAAATTTAACTAAGAAGGCAAGCGGATCTAATTTAAAATTCCTATGACTCATTAGTCACATCCCATAGTATTTGTGGAAAGTACTTTTTAGGCAATGTTTTTCAGTCCTAGGGAAGTTGAAAATACATGTCTTGTTAGTAAGATATGAGAAACTTAACAAATACTGTTTGCTAAAATAGTTTGCTAATAACTTTGTATTTCTCAAATATAAATAAAAATCCATTTAATTTAAATTTGTCATTGAATTATATTAACAATTCTCTTTTTAAATAAGGGAGACTATTTCAGTTCATCCCTGACTCATTACATTTTCCCCTTAGTGACCATATGAGTGTATATATATATATTTTTTAATTTCAACTAGTTTTATTCTGCAACAGTGGAGCAAAAAACTCTCACTTTAATCTTACTCTATTTTTTTTTGAAAGAATTATTTATTTATTCGTACAGAACTGGGGTACAGGCCAGAGATGCGGAGGGTGAGAGGATTCACCAGAGACAGAGTGGAGAGCAGAACAGGCAGATCGACGAAGTACGCTGCTGAGGGGAGCAGCGGGCGGGTCAGGAGAGGTCTGCCTCACCATGTGGTCGCCTCCGGGGCAGTTGGGACTCGAACTCATGCGGAGGTGACTTTAGTTTCTCAGTGCAGTGCTTTAGCCCGCTGCGCCAACAGGGAGAGCCCAATCTTACTCTAATTTTTAAGTTTCTTTACAATATGCTACCTCCTCCACATTGAAAGAAGACCTTTTCGTTCCCAGTTCTCCTACTTCATTCACCTCATAGAACTTCATGACACTGATTATGCTCAATGTAGACTGACAGTCTCATTCACTTAATGAGGACAGGATGAGGATTTACATATTTACATATAAAAGGATGACATAGTTTATTTATATTGGAACATTAATGAATGGCAAATATATTTCGCATAGGTCAATATCGGTGAATAAAACATTGGCACTTCAAATAATATGTCTTTTTATGTCAGTTGCAATAAGTAAAAAATGCATATATGCAAATTTATGCTAGTAAGGTAGTTGGTCTTTGATCATTAATGACAAAAACAGCAAGGTTATAGCATGGATGACCATGCTATTTTAGTGCCCTTAAAATACAGGCAAAAGACCTTGCGTGTGGAGACCTTGAGTTCAATTGTTTTTCAGTCTCAAAGGACCTCATACTATATGGAAGCAGATCCATATCTGACTTTATTGCTCCCATGCCATGGTATATGTTGTCCTTGGAATTGTTGATAATCTATGGGAAACTACTTTGTATTTTGTTCCTCAAGACAAGGAGGATGTTAGTTAAATTTATTCCTCAATAAAAAATGTCTAAGTATTATAAATATTTGTAGCTGCTTGTATATATTTACAGTTTTACTTGAAAGATGTCTTTTACTCTGTCTAATATATATTATTAAGAATATCATTATAGGCCCTCCCTGGTGGCGCAGCAGGTTAAAGCACAGCACTGAGAAGCTAAAGCCACTTCCACATGAGTTTGATTCCCGCCTGCCCCGGAGGTGACCACATGGCGTGACAGACCTCTCCTGACCCTCCCGCTGCTCCCCTCAGCAGTGTACTTAGTAGATCTGCCTGTTCTGCTCCCCACTCTGTCTCTGGTGAAGCCTCTTGACACCCCTGAGCCTCTGACCTGTACCCCAGTTCTGTATGAACAAATAAATATTTCTAAAAAAAAAAAAAAAAAGAATATCATTATAGTGGTATTGTACTAAAGTTTGGGATTTTATTGAGGATTTTTGCCTGTGCTCATCATCAATGTACTAGTTTATTGTTTTATTTCTTTGGGTTGTTCTTTTTTACTTTAAGATTTATTTATTTATGCATACAGAACTTGTGTACAGGTCAAAGGTGCAGGGGCAGTGAGAGGATTCACCAGAGACAGAGTGGGGAGCAGAACAGGCAGATTGTCGAAGTACACTGCTGAGGGGCACAGAGGGCAGGTCAGGAGAGGTCTGCGGCGCCATGTGGGATCCCTCCAGGGCAGGCGGGGATCAAACTCATGCTGAAGTGCCTTTAGCTTCTTAGTGCTGTGCTTTAACCCACTGTGCCACCAGGGAGAGCCCATCTGTTTTTTGGTTTTTTAAGTTTTATTTATTTATGCATCTAGAACTGGAGTACAGATGATTCACCAGAGACAGAGTGGGGAGCAGAACAGGCAGATTGATGAAATATACTGCTGAGGGGAGCAATGGGGAGGTCAGGAGAGGTCCACCATGCTATGTGTGTCACCTCCCTGGCCAGGAATCAAACTCATGCTGAACTGGTTTTAGCGTCTTAGTTTTGTGCTTTAAGCCACTGCACAACCAGGGAGGGCTCTGTCTTTGCTTTTAATAGCATAGTAATGTGGTTCTCATGGAATGTGAATAGAATCATTCTATCTTCCTCATTTTTGGAATAGTTTGGAAAAGGTAGTTATTATTTCCTCTTTGAAGATTTTGCAGAACTCAGTAGTAATGAGCTTTTGTACTTTCAGAGATTTCTTTTGTAACTATTTCAGTTTCTTTACATGTAATTTGACTGTTTATATTTTCCACTTCTTCTCATTCAGACTTATAATACTGTATTCTTCTAATAATTTTTCCATATTATCCAAGTTGTATATGTAAACATGTTCAGAAATAGTTTCTTATGATTCTTTGTATTTCTATGATGTCCATTGTAACTTATAAGTCTATTTATGTGGTCCCCACATTGTTTTCTTTTGAAACTAACTAGAGTTTGTCTATTTTACTAATTTTTTAAAAGAATCAACTTTTCTTTCCATTAGTCTTTTGAACTGTCTTTATGATTTTTACTGCATTGACTTCTGTGGTAATTGTTAAAATTTCCTTCTTTCTACTATGTTTTAGTTATGTTTGTTCTTCTTTTTCTAATTCCTTAAAGTGAGATATACAATTATTTATTTGAGTTAGTTTTCATATCTTAAGGTGGGCTTTACTGATATATTCTTCTATTTAGAACTGTTTTTCTGCATCCCAGAGTTTCTGATAGGTTTTTTTGTTTTCTGATAGTGTTTTTGTTTTCATTTGTCTGTCTTTATTTTATTTATTTATTACTTCAATTTTTCACAGTATATTGCTCAGTTTGCACAATTTTTTTTTCTATTTTTTTTTGTGTGTGGTTGATTTCTCATTCAATATGCCTGCGATGTTTGCTATGATTTTAATTTTCATGAATTTATTGATACTTTGTGAGTGAATATATGGTGTATTCTGGAGAATGGTACATGCACACTTGAGAAGATGTATCAGGTGTAGTGTCATAAATACTTAGTAGGTCTCTCTGGTTTAATTACTTGTTTAAGCCTATTATCTTCTTGTGTTTTTTTGTTTTTTGGTTTTTGTTTTGTTTTGTTTTGTTTTTCCTGTTTGCTCTATCCAATGATTTGTTTGTGGCATAAAAACCCCTTACAATTATTGTGTTATAGTAAATGATCTTTTTTAGGTTTGCTAATAGCTGTTTTATATATTGCTACTCCATTTGGTGTATATCTGTTTTTGATGTTATGTATTCCTGATTTACTCATCCTTTAATCTCTACATAATAGTCAGTCATGTGCCTTCTTACTTCTTTTTCACTTGAAGCTTTGCCTGAAGTAAGTATGGCTGTATCTGAATGACTTGGATCCATTTGTTTTTAGGGTTTTTTTTTTTTTTTCTGTCATTCACTTTGATCTTATTTTATCTTTGTAGCTCATATCAGAAGCAATATAAATTGATTTTGTTTTCTTATCCAAGCAATGATTCTGTGAATTTTGATTGGTGAGTTCAATCCTTTTTTTTTTTTTTAATTTTTTTTTTAAAGATTTATTTTTATTTATTCATACAGAACTGGGGTACAGGCCAGAAGCTCAGGGGCGGTGAGAGGCTTCACCAGAGACAGCGGGGAGCAGAACAGGCAGATCGACGAAGTACACTGCTGAGGGGAGCAGCGGGCGGGTCAGGAGAGGTCTGGCTCGCCATGTGGTCTCCTCCGGGGCAGGCGGGAATCGAACTCATGCGGAAGTGGCTTTAGATTCTCAGTGCAGTGCTTTAACCCTCTGCGCCACCAGGGAGGGCCCGAGTTCAATCCTTTTATATTTAGAGTGATCATTGATATATTTGTTATTGCTATTTTATTTTATTTTATTTTATTTTATTTTATCTTTATAGTCTGTTCTACCTCTTGATTTAATTTTGTGTTCACTTTGAAGTGGGTAAGATTTCTCCTTTCAATTTTTCTGTAGGTTTATCTGATGTTTGCAGGCTCCTTAAAGATGCTGTTTGTCTCAGAATGCCTTATATCTTCTTCATATATGAGAGAAAATGCCTTGCAGGATATAATATTCTTGGCTGGCAGTTTAACTTTAACAATTTTGAATATATCAGCAGCCTTTCCTTGCCTATAGTGTTTCCTCAGAAAAGTATGATATAAGCTTGACAGAGATATCTTTATAGATTACCTGCTCCATCCCCTTCTTGCTACCTTCAATATTCTTTTTCTGGGACTCTCACTATCAGGTGTTTTGAATAGGTCTCTACATTTAGGTAACTTGGTGTTTGTTATCTTTGTTAACCTTTGTCTTCATTGAATTCCACATAAATTGCCTTCTTTATGTGAGGGAAGTTTTGGCCAATTATTAATTTCAATGGACTGTCTTTGGAGAGAAGGGAATCATCCTCTTCCTTCTCTCCTCCTTCTTCTCCCTCTCCCATCCACCCCCATTCTAGGTCATCCATTGTTCTTTTGTCAAAATTTTAATGGAGTCAAATTGTTCACAAATATCCTCTGTTTATTTTTCTTTAGATTATATCTCATTTCTTTCATTTATTCCACTTCTGTCCTTAATGTATGATTATCTTGAAGGACATTGATTTGATCTACTATTTGATTTATTCTACACTCAGTTTTCTCTAGATGTCTTAATTACGCTTAGGTGTGCCTGACTTCCTGAAATTCTGTCATTTCCTTATTTATTATTATTTTTTATCTTCCATTAATTGATTTTATTTCTAGGCTTATTATTTAGTTTTATAAATGTTGTTGTATTTATTTGATTTGATAGTTTTCTAAGTTCTTTTTCTTTTAGCTTATTTTTAGAAATGACTTTGTGTTTCTTTGAATTGCCTCTCTGAGTGTTCATCTATCTCCTCGAATTTCTTCATTATAGCAGTTATGAGCTCTATGTGATAGGATGATACAGGCTTCTACCTTTGTGCTTGGATTTTGGGCAGTTAATTTTACTTGCAATGTTATACTTTCTTGAGGTATTATATTTATTTTACTTTTGTCTCCCTCTTTAGCTATTTGAGATCTGTTTATTTTATTGCTATTTTAATATTTTCATCATTATCTTACTTTTACTACAGATTCTGATGTTGATTTGTTTGATTTTATTTTACTTTGATGTCTTTCGTATGTACTGGGTTATGTTCTGTGTCACTAACCAGTTTATTAAAGTAGAGGAGGCTTATGATGTTCTAAGTATCAGATTGATGAGTTAGTTTAGCATTGATTTCTGTTTGAGGTACTCCCTATATCCCCAATCGCTGGAGGTTGGAATGAGAGACTCAGCAGCCTCTTTGTTCTCAGTACTCCTAATAAGGTTAATAACCTTTTTTCTCAGTACTCCTAATAAGGTTAATACCCTCTTGCAGGATATAGGAAATGGTATTAAAGATGAGAATATTTGCTCTGCTGTTACTTTTAAGGGGCCCAACATGTTTGGAGTACTCCAGGTCCTCCACAAAGCTGTCCATTCATGTGTGTGTGTGTGTGCCTCTATATAACTTTTGTTCTCTCCTCCCTAAGATCTCTGGTTGAGTCAAAAGATCTCTATTTGAGTCAAAAACTCTTCTACCTTTGCCCTCCACATCATAACCATTAGGTTCCTCTTTGCACACACACCCCACTTAAAATATTTGAACTGCTTAATATCTAACCTGCTGAAGTCTATCTGGCTCTGATGCCCATATAATACTCAGTCCCACTACTACTTATAAGGCTATCTCTCAGGCACGTGTTCTCCTGGTTTTCTGTTTAAAGAGTCACAACCAGGAGAACCTATACCCTGTTGTTACCTTACTGACTGATAGCTGGACTTCTATAGCTGGTGGCTGGATGCTGAATGTGGCAAGGTCATCCCAACTAGTAGCCAGGATTCTGAAACTGGTAGTTGGAGGTTGAGAGGAGCCCTGCTCTTGTTCATGATACTGTGGTAGGCATCTGGCAACTGTGTTCTCATAATTGGCATCTGAAAGGCAGGAAGGAGTCTTTTCAGTCCTGTTTCCCTGAACAAAAATGATGTTCATATATTTTATATTTTCAAATTTACCTAATTTCTAAATGAAGTTGTAATTCCAAAATTGTCTTATGTCTATGCAAAGATCTGTAGAGAGTCAACAAAATTATATTTTCTCTTCTTGTTTTATATTTAATATTATAAGTGTCACTTTCACAATCAGTTCAATATAATCTTCATTTTATTTATTTAATTTATTTTTTCTTGTCCAAAA
>NW_004567115.1:1860962-1865158 GCF_000260355.1 Condylura cristata | reverse complement strand
TTTTCAGTCAAAAATTATTGTTATGGGCCAGAAATTGATCAAATAAAATCAGATTTCAAGTGTTCTAGGTGAGCGGGAAGAGACAGGTGGGGGGAGGGAAGTAGGAATAAAATCTACATTTTTTTTGTCAAATAGAGCATTTGCTAATGAATATAGAAGGGATAATAGAATTAGGAATTATTTTGCAACCATAACTGTAAATGTTGAGTAAGAATGACTACATGGAGAACCACCTTGGGTAGGGAACTAGAAGACCCAGAGACCTCACTACCTTCCATGTGAGACAACCCTCGTTCCACCCAGTATGGCTCATAAACTTTTTCAGGCCCCTGCCAACCCCACTCAGGGCCTCAGTATACCACAGAAATAGTACAAATCTCCAGGACACAGCAACACTGACATTTTTCAGATGAAGAATTCAAAATTGCTATAATGTGGAAAGTCAAAAATTTGAATAGCACAAGCAAAACTCAAGAAACACTTAGAATGTGGACATATGAAAAAAATACAGAAAAGGAAAAATGATGAGAAACATAATCAGCATGCAAAAATTAGAGATTGAAACTGATTTTTTTAATCAAGATTTATTTATTTGTGCATAGAATAAATGGGGTACAGGCCAGAGGTGTGGGAGGTAAGAGAACTCATCAAAAAGAGTAGGGAGCAGAACAGGAAGGTTCACTGAAATAGACCTTTGAGGAGAACAGCTGGCAGTATAGAAAAGCTCTGCTGTGCTATGTGCCATTTCCCTGGCCAGGGATTGAACCTTTGCTGCATTGGCTGTGGATAGCTTTATAGTGCTATGTTTTGTGCCACCACAGAGGACCCTACTTTTGAAATTTTAAGTAAGAAAATAAAAAGCTGTAGAGTGTAAAAAGATCAATGGATGAGTTTTTTTTTTTTAATCACAGACAAAGCCATGAAAATGGAATAGAAAAGTAAATCAGTAATCCCCATGGCATAGAAACAATGAGAACCAAGAAAGAAAAGAGAGATACAAAAGAAAAATAATGAAGAAGCACTTCAAGAATTTTCTGATACCACAAGTATAGGGAATATATGAGTATAGAGTCCTAGAAGGAGAAGAGAGAGACAAAGGAAATGAAAAGTTAATCAAGGAAAGAATTGAAGAAAACTTCTCATTCTTGGAGGACATGAAAATATACATACAAGAAGCTAAAAGGACACCAAGTTAGTTTAATGAAAATAAAAATTCTATAGCAAACATAGTAAAACGTCCAAGACAAAGAAAAATAATGAAGCTGACAAGGAAGAAGCTGGTGAAGGAAAACTGATTAGGCTAACTTTAGATTTCTCTGAAGAAACACTATGCGCAATAAAACAATGCAATGAATACTGAAAAAAAAAATCTGAGACAAAATATGCCCAACAAGAATATTTTATCCTGAAAGTTTACTTCCTATGCTAGGGGAAAATAAGATCCTTCTCAGACAAGCAAAATCTTAAGATAAATGTTACAATTAAACACCCTATCCAAGTAATATTACAAGAAGCCTTAGGATCAAAGCTAAAGAAGGAATAATCATGAAGAACTAAGCAAGGAACTAAATAGAACCACAAGATGTTTAACAAAATGGCAGTAACAGACTTCCACATATTAATAATCACCCTATATGTTCATGAACTAAAATCTCACATACACAAAAAGACACAGAATAGTGTATTGAGTAAAGAAATGAACTTTTCTGTTGCTTCCAGAAAATATACAAAAATGACAGAGATAAACATAGATGGAAAGCAAAGTTAGGAAAAAATTCTTCAAGAGAGTGCACTGAAAAGAGTATGGCAGGAGTGACCATTCCCATATCAGATAATACAGACTGTCAGATTAAAAATGGTGACAAGAGACACAGATGGACACTATATAAAGATCAATGGAACACTATTCAAAGGAAGACAATACTAATCAAGATACACTCAAAAATGAGGGAGCATCCACATACTTTACACAAATACTATTGTTTCCAAAAATAGAACTTGGAAAAAATACACATGTGGTAAGAGACTTCAAAACACACTCTCATCAATGGATATATCAATATGAGAGAAAAATAAAAATATACACAATAGACCTGAACAAAGTCCTCGACCACACTGGCAAAATAGACATATACAGGACACTGTACCTTCCCCAAAACAAATAAATATCTTTTTTAACTGCACTAAGGTCCTTCTCTGGCGTCAACTACATATTGGGTCATAAAACAAACATCAACAAGTACATAAATTTTGAAATTATCTTAAGTGTCTTCTCTAAATATAAAGTTATCAAGCCAGAAATCAATTAAAATAAAAAACAAGGAGGGCCCCTCCCTCCTGGCACAACACATTGAAGCATATAGAGCTATCCACAGCCACTGCAGCACAAATTCTATCCCCAGAGAGGGAGGTGACCCACATGACATGGCAAACCACTCTCCTGTCTAGCCCACTGCTCCCCTCAGCAGTGTAGTTCAGTTAACCTGCTTGTTCTGTTCCCTGCTCTGTCTCTGGTGAATCCTATCACCATTCCCCTGTACTTCTGGCCTGTACCCCAGTTCTTGTATGCATAAATAAATAAACCTTAAAAAACAAGAAAGCAAGGAGATACCTCATTAGTGAAGATTGAAAAAACATGCTACTCAAAGACTTATAGATTAATAAAATCAAATAAAAAAAAACCCTTGAGAAAAATGACAATGACAATGATAATAGAAAATTTCAGAATATATGGAACACATCCAAAGCATTTTTTATTAAGAAGAAGGTGAATAGCAATACAGGCACAGAAAGAGAGAAAGAAAGAAGGAAGGAAGGAAGAAAAAAGAAGGAAGGAAGGAAGGAAGGAAGGAAGAAAGAAGGGAAAGAAAGGAAAAAAGAAAGAGATAAAAGAAGTAAATAACCTAATCTAGCAACTTGAGTAACAAAAAATAAAAATAATAACAAGAAGAATCTAAAAGCCATTACAAGAAAGGAAACAATGTAAAATAAAGCCAAAATAAATGAAATAGAAATAAAAAAGACGGACTTCTGGAAGATGGCAGCAGAGTAAAGACGCCAAGATCACTGCGTCCAGGTTTGCATAGGAATTGAGGACTGAAAACGGACTATAGACTTACTTACTGTGAGTTTCAACCCAAATGAAAACACCCTGGACTCACTAGAAGGTAGATAACTGAGGGGGAGTCACATATTGGGGAGGGAAAACCCAGGGGCCTGGAAGTTCCTGGGCTGCAGGAGCAGTTTTGCCCCATGCTGTGCTAAACCCTGGAGGTGAAGGGGGACAGCTCAGCTCAGTGAGTAGAGCCCAGGCTGCAGAAAGACTGCAAATCTGACCCGCAACTTCTGAGTAAGGGAAAAACTGCTGAAACTGCAGACCCCATCAGGAGCACCTGGGCACCGCACAAAGCTGCTGATCAGCTCAACCAGCTCGGGAACCGGCAAGATGGTGGCAGAATAAAGATGGCTGAGACGACTACATCCAAACTCACACGGGATTATATAAAATTGGATTATAGACTTACATGCTATGAGTTTCAACCCAAATGAGAACGCCCTGGACTCACTAGAAGGAAAATAACCGAGGAAGAACAGGTGATTGGAGAGTTTCCATAAGGGAAGCCACACAGGCAGGATTAGCTGAATCCTGCAACTCTGATCAGGGATCACCAGTGGCTTCCTACTCACTCGGCTCCTTTAAAAATTCTAGGTGCCCTGACTCCAGGAAGCCCTGCAGAGAGAAACTACTTGCAGTGGCAGCTACAGCTGCTCTGCAGCTTTTTGCTGAGCCCTGCTATAACCCTGCAGGTAAACTGAGACAATTCAGCTAGGGAGAGGAAACCAAATTGTGGGAAAAGGCTGCAGCTCCGAACCAGAGACCTGAGGATATGCTGCAGAAGTGTTGCCTTCCTTTGCCCTAGCAGCCCCGACAAAGCCCTGGATATAAACTGAGACAACACAGCTAGGTGAGTGGATATCAAGCTGCTGCAGAGGGTCTGTGTAGGGGGTGTGAAAAACAAACAAATAAGCAACAACAACAAAAAAAAAAAAACCCAAAAAAACTACTCTACTTAGAGTCCAGGAGGTGGAGAAGAGGAACTGGTAATTGGAGCCCCTCAAGCCCTACCCACATCTCCTGCCCCCATAACAGAGATCTGAGACTAGGCAACATTAGGGTTTGGTCAGGTCTTGGTGCC
>NW_004567115.1:1847081-1859207 GCF_000260355.1 Condylura cristata | reverse complement strand
ATAATAAAAATTCCAAGAACACGATAATATCAAGCAAGAGAATAAAAATTCTCTCAAAAAATAAAGTCAGGTCCAGATAGTTGTGTAAGTTGGTTCTACCAAATTTTCAAACATGAATAAAAACCTACATTGCTCAGCTTTCCCAAAAAAGTTGAAAGTGCATAAAGTTTTTCAAATATGTCTTATGAGGACACAATAATAATAAAACTAAATCCGATAAAACACAAAAATGATTTCTACAGACCAATCAATTAATATAGATACAAATATTTCCAATAAACCATTACTAAACAGAATCCAAAAATGAATTAAAATAATTACACATAATGAGATTTATTCTAGGGAGATGAGGATTGTTCTATATCTGAAAATCGATATAATTTATTGAATCAACAACAGAAACAAAAAGCTGAAAGAGCATTTGATAAGAGTTAACATCCATTTATAAGAAAATACTCAAGAACTAGAATAAATGAAACATGTCTTTCTTACCATAATGAAAGCTAAATTAGGTGAACCCACAGCTAACATAATTCTCAATAATGAAAAACTAAAATTTTTTCACTTATGGTCTGGTAAAAGACAAAGATGTTCTCTAGTACCACTAGTATTCAACATAGTATTAGAAGTCTTACTTCTAATACTAGGGTAATTGACAAAATAAAGAAACACAATTTAGAAAGAAGTAGCAAAACTATCATTATTTGCAGACAACATGAAAATATACTAAGAGAACACGAAGACATCATAGACAAACTAATTAAAACAAGAAATCTGTTCAGCAAATTGAAAGTTACACAATCAATACAAAATGCGTTGCCTGCCTATACACAAACAAAAAGCTATAAAATATTGCTAAAATAATTAGAAGACACAAATAAATGGAAATCGATTATTTACTAATGGATTGAAAGAACCATCATCAAAATGGCCATCCTTCCCAAGGCACACACAGAGTCAATGTGAGCCCAATAAAAATCACAATGGCATTTAAAAAAAAATGTGAGATTACTGAAATTCATATAGAAACACACAAAAAACCCTAAATAGTCAAATAATGAGAAAGAATTTTGGTGTTCAAATTGTACTTATAAAGTCATAGTAATTTTTGTTCTTTTTTTCTAAAGATTTATTTATTTATCTGTTTGTAAAAGAACTGGGATGTAGGTCAGAGGTGTGGGGGGTGAACGGAATCACAGAGACAGAGTGTGGAACAGAACAGGAGAATCTAGTGAAATGCACTGACAAGGAGTGAAGCTAGTGAGACAGGAAAGGTCTGCTGCACCACATGGGTTAATTCCCTGGCTGGGAATTGAACTAAGGCCTTACTGGTGATAGTACTGAGAATTAACCCATAATGACCCCTGGAAGGCCCCAATAATATTTAAAGGCCCCATAATATTTAAATGGTACAAGAACAAAAAAGACAGAGACCAATGGACTAAAATTGAAAGCCCAGACATAAACCAAACCTATATGGACAGTTAATCTATGACAAAGGAGCCAAAAATATACAATGGAACAAAAGAAAAACAGACTCTTCAACAAATGGAGTTTGGGATACTGGACAGCCACATGAAAAAGAATGAAACTAGGCCATTATTTCCACCATACATAAAATCAACACAAAATGGATAAAATTTTTGAATGTAAGAACTGAAGCCATAAAACCACATAAGAGTAAATATCAGCAAAACATTTTGCTACATAAGCTTCTTGGTTGTCTGTGTAAATTCATCCCCACCAGCAACACATACAAAAAGGAATAGAAAATTTGGGATTACAGGCCCTCGCTGGTGGTACAATGGGTTAGGACATAACACTGCAAGCTAGCCACAGCTGTTTCAGTGTCAATTCAATCCCAGCCCCAGAAGTGGTCCACATGGTTGGCAGACCTTTCCTGTCTCACCTGCTGCTGCCCTCAGCAGTGTACTTCATCAATAGGCCTGTTCTGCTCCCCACTCTGTCTATGGTGAGTCCTATCACCACTTCTGCACTTCTGGCCTGTACCAGGGTACTGGTAAATAAATAAATAAATAAATAAATCTTTAAAAAAATTAACAAATTGCAGCACTGCTGACAATATCATTAATAAAATGAAGACACACCTATTGAATGAGAGAAAATATCTGCACACTTTACATCTGACAAAGGACTGGCATCAAAGCTCTATAAAGGACTCATATAACTCAACAAAAGAAAATAAATCATACCATTAGAAAATGGGCAAAAGGCCCTCCCTGGTGGTGCAGCAGGTTAAGGCATAGCACTGCAAGCTAGCAGCAGTCACATCAGTGCGAGTTCGATCCCTAGCTGCAGAAGTGACCCACATGACATGGCAGACCTCCCCTGTCTTGCCCACTGCTCCCCTCAGCAGTGTACTTTGTCGATCTGCCTATGCTGCTCCCTATTCTGTCTCTGGTGGACCCTCTCACTGCCCCGTGCCTTTGGCCTGTTCTCCAACTCTGTATGAATAAATAAATAAATCTTTAAAAAAAAATGTCAAGGTGCTAAATATGCACATCGTAAAAGTGTACATTCTTTATCATCAAAGACATGCAAATCAAAATCACAATGCAAATGACCTCACACTAGTGAGAATGAACCATATCAAAAATGTTGGTCTCAGAAACAACATGTATTGCTGAAGGTGTGTAGAAAAAGAATCAATCCTCTTATACTGTTTGTGGGAATATAGACAGCTCTAGCCCTTGTGAAAAACAACAAGGAGATTTATCAAAAGCTTAAAAATGTATCTTCCTTATAAAATGAGTTTCACTCACAGTAATTTGCTTTTAGACTATAGAAACAGTAATTTGCAAAGAAGTATGTGCTCTTCTGTTAGTTGCAGTGTTACTTACAATAACCAAGTTATAGGAACAACCTATATGATCATAAATTAGAGATGAATGAATCAAGACAATACAGCATATATACACAATGGGATACTACTCAGAGATATAAACAAACAAAAAATAAAGTGTCATTTGAGGCAACATGAATGGAGCTGAAGGGATTATCCTAAGCAAAATGAGTCAGGAGGAGAAAGATAAATATTGGATGGTTTCTTTTAGACATGGCATATAGAGAACCAAACAAAATTCAGGAAAAAAGACAAAATTTGCAGGTCGACCAAGTGGATGATATAGGGGTAGGTGTGGTAGTACATGGGTGAGGATGGAGAGATACAGGGGTCAAAACAGGGGAGGGAAGGACATAGGGGACCCTGGTGATGGATCGGGTGTGCTAGGGTGATGGGAAAGTTTCAGGGACTATACCATAGTGGAGAAATCAAATACTATCCAAATAAATTAGTAAAATTTTAAACATTACATTATACTATCTTTATGTGACTTACTTTCTGGTTTTTAATTAGAACTACTTTATAAATTATCTTATAAAGATAATGTTTTGCAAAATCTCCTTTGCTTTTGGTGGGACACTACTTTTAATTAACATAGGTTAATATCTCTTGGCTTATCCTTGACTATATGTTTTCCTTCCACTGAGTAAATTTAAGAAGAATGCGGATACTGAAGGGTAATAATGTGCTATTCTTTATATATGAAAATCGCAGTCCTGACCTGCCATTAGTTGGGGCACCTATAGCTATAATAGATTTTTTTGGATACATCTGCTTTTCCTTCCAGGCACTCCAGGCGTCTCAGGTTGAAAGGCATCATCTGCTGCCTCAGAACAGAGTAGCGTTAATGAGGATGACCCTGAACTTTTAAGAACAGTGCTTTGATCTCTGACCCAAGTGAAAGAAAAACTTGAGCAGTATATTTAACAGTAACTTTTGGAGAATAAATATAAATGAGAACATAAATTCAAATCATAAGTCTTGGGAAACTGTATATTTGAAATATAAAGCTTAAAATGAAAACTATTACACTCATAAATTGAGTCACATAGTCATTCATTTTAGCTAACACAAAACTACCTTTTTTTCTAATATTCCCTTAGCTGTTGAGAACCAGTTCCTATTATAATAACTATGAATATTAAAATTTCTTTAAGATTTTTACTTTTAGAAAGATTTGTCTATGAACTACTTATTAGGTATATTTGAAAACTGTACTATTAGAAATTTTGAAATACCACTTTCATCAGTTGAAGTATATTTATATTGTTACTGAATACTGTTAAGTATTTTTTTCACTATTATGAAGAACATTTTCAATCTGTATTTAGATATCAACCAGGCAGCTAGTTAAATACTGAATATGCTGTTATCTCTATTAATATTGGCCATTCATAATTATTATCTTAAATCAATGTTACTGCAATGCTTGCACATAAATCCAAAACTATTTTAATTTCATGATATCATTTGGAAATTCCACTAGAATCAAATATACTAAATATATTGTCCCTAGATACAAAGATACCACATTAATTTTCATGTTAAATTATAGGTATAGATGATTATGAAATAGATATGATTAGATGATTAGATGATTATGAAGTAGATATCATATAATCATCGGTCATTGAAGTAAGAAAGGGAACTGTCAACTGCTATTATTTAAAAAAAAAAGAGCACAATTCTTATATTTCCTTAAAAATTTTAAAATTGGAGGTGGCAAGATGGTGGCAGAGTAAAGATGCTGAGATCACCATCAGCAGGCTTGTCCAGGAATTTAGGACTAAAAATGGACTATAGACTTACATACTATGAATTTTCAACCCAAATGAGAACACCCTACTCACTAGAAGGAAGATAACTGAGGATGAATTGGCAATTAGGGAGTTCTGATAAGGGAACTCCCCTCCCCCCACCCCGGGAGTGTTCAGGCATTTGGAAATTTGGCAGGCTGCAGGAGCTGCTTTGCCCCTCAATAAAGCTCTGGAAGTGAAGGGAGATGGCTGAGCTCGGTGAGTGGAGCCCAGGCTAAGGAAAGTCTACAGATCTGATTTAGAGCATCTGGGCACTGGGAAAAGCTGCTGACGGACCAGCTAGACCAGCTTGGGGACCAGCAAGATGGCGAAAGAGTAAAGATACTGAGACCACTCTGTCCAAACTCTCATGGGTATGTATAAAAATGGACTACAGACTTATATGCTACAAGTTTCAACCCAAATGAGAACACGTTGGACTCAATAGAAGGAAGACAAATGAGGGAAATCAGCAATTGGTGAGTTCCGATAAAGGAACTCCTAGTGAGAAATGCCATAGACAGGATAAGTGGAACACCCAGGTTCTAGCACCGTAGACTGAGTCGTCCTGCTCATTCGGCTCAGTAAGTAGATCCAAATCGTGGGAAAAGACTGTGCAAGTGGGCACATAGAGCCTGGGGGGTGGGGTAGAAAAATCTGGTGATCTGGTTACTGGGGCAGCTGCAAGGCCTACAACCATTTCACCCACCCCCCACAGCATAGGCCTGGTGGCTTGGCATTAGTCACTAAGGCAGGGCCAGCAAGTTCACAAAGCCCCTGAGATAAAAGGGGGGGGGAGGTCAGACGGAATCAAAACAGGTCCATTAATACTCCCCCAAGTGGTAGGGAATGACTGCTCAGGGAGAGACAGATCTGAGTGGATACAAAGAACCCTGGAGGCCTAGAGGAAAAACTGATAGCCTGCACAACTAGGGGGGTGTGAAGAACTAGGACTCAATATGTTACTGAACAGCAGTGGCCAGAAGATGTGTGAGCTAGTAAGACACCACCTTGCAAGGCTCACAGTGCCCAAAAGATAAACAAAGCCAGTGACTGGTTCAAACACAGGCCCAGCTGCAACATTTCTAAAGCACCCCACCCTCCGGGGCTGCATCCAAGCATAGAGGGAGCCCAGGATATCAGAAGGCTACAAAGACCAACAGGCATCTTCCAGGGACAAGGACTCAATGAGCTACCAGAAGAAGCTGAACAGCACAAGAGACACTTGAGCGTCACTGGCAGAGACAACAGACATAACTCCACACAGTAGGGGCTGGAAAAACAGGAGATATTGAGACAAAACAAAGCTAAGAATACTCTCTACAACTGAAGTGTCTGGAAGTCCCTCTGCCATCCCAGAATGAACATCCAGAAAGAATGCCAGGGTATAGTAGCAACACTGTGTCTCAACGAATAGAAAGTATTAGAAAATGCACAACAGGGAAGAGAAGGGAAACAAATATTCAAGCAAGTCCAAAGGGGGAAAATTCACCACTAAAAGATCAGTCAGCAGAAACCACAAAAGAAATAGAAGAACTGCTCAAACTACCAGATAAAGAATTCAGAATCATGATAAACAAACAAAAAGAAGATGAGAATGAACAGAATAACAAGACAAGAAATAAGCAAAGACACTAAAGCTCTGAACAAGAACCTGGACAACATGGGTCTAGTGGACACCTATAGAATACTGCACCCCAGAAAATCTGTGTACACATTTTTCTCAAATCCACATGGATCATTCTCTAGGGTTGACCACATACTGGGTCACAAGATAAGTATCAGTAGATACACTAAGATCGAAATCATACCAACTATTTTCTCTGACCCTGAAGGAATCAAGCTAGAAATAAACTGTATGAGGACCATTGTTTCAATGAGGACATCAAAGAAGAAGTCAGAAAATACCTGGAGAAGAATGACAAAGATGACATAAATCTCCAAAACTTATGGGACACATTTAAAGCAGTGTAAGAGGAAAATATATAGCATTATAGGCTCACATAAAGAAGCAAGAAATAACTCAAAGAAACAACCTATTATCCCATCTTAAAAAATTGGAAAAAGAACAATAAAATAACCTAAAAGCCAGTAGAAGACAGGAAATAATAAAAATCAAATCAGAAATAAATGAAATGGATGTTAGAAAAATAGTACAAAAAATCAATCAAACCAAAAGTTGGTACTTCAAAAAAATAAACAAGATAAACAGGCCACTAGCCAGACTCACAAAGAAAAAACAAGAGAAAGCACAAATAAACAGAATCATAAACTAAAGAGGAGAAATCACAACAGACTCAGCAGAAATCAAAAGAATAATTATAGAATACTATGAGCAACTACATGCAAACAAGTTGGACAATTTAACAGAAATGGACAAATTCCTACAACTCTACAACCACCCAAAGCTAGATAAAGAAGAAATAAAACAACCAGACAGACCAATTACAAGCAAGGAAACTGAAGAAGTAATCGAAACCCTCTCCAAAAATAAAAGCCCAGGACCAGATGGGTTGACAAATGAATTTTACCGACCGTTCAGAAAAAAATAGTGCCTATTCTACACAGACTCATCCAAAAAAAATTGAAAAAGAAGGAAAACTACCGCAAACGTTTTACAAAGCCAACATCACACTAATACCAAAACCTAACAAAGAAAACACACAAAAAAGAAAACTTCAGACCAACCTCCCTAATGAACACCAATGCAATAATCCTCAACAAAATCTTAGTCAACAGAATCCAACAATACATTAAAAGAATAATACACCATGATCAAGTGGGCTTTATCCCAGGAGCACAAGGATGGTTCAACATCAGAAAATCAATTAATGTAATCCATCACATTAACTGACAGAAAAATAAAAATAACATAATCATATCAATAGACGTGGAGAAGCCATTCGACAAAGTTCAACACCCATTTATGTTTAAGGCCCTAGAAATCCTCGGAATAGAAGGAACATACCTCAAGATGATATAGCCTTATATGACAAACCCACAGCCAATTTTATCGTCAATGGAGAAAAACTGAAAGCCTCTCCCTTGAAATCAGGAACATGACAAGGGAGTCCACTATTGCCACTGCACTTCAACATAATATTGGAAGTTCTAGCCAGAGTAGTAAGATGGGTAAAAGTCATACAAGGAATCCAAATAGGGAAAGAAGAAGTAAAACTGTCCTTATTTGCAGATGATATGTTAATCTACATGGATAACTCTAAAAACTAATCAAAACCATCAACTAGTTTAGCAAGGTAGCAGGATATAAAATCAACACACAAAAATCAGAGGCCTTTCTACACATAACCAATCAGAAGAACCAGAAATGGAAAAAAAAAATCCCCTTTTCAATTAAAACAAAAAGAATCAAATACCTGGGAATCAACCTAACAAAAGAGGTCAAGTACCCATACAAAGAAAATTACAAAACACTGTTAAAGGTAATAAAAGAAGACACCATGAAATGGAAAAATATCCCCTGCTCATAGATCAGAAGAATTAACATCAAAATGGCCATCCTACCAAAAGTGATATATAGATTTAATGCCATCATAATAAAAGTCTCAATGATGTTCCTCAAAGAAATAATAATAAAAAAAATTGATGAGATTCATATGGAACAACAAAAGTGCGGGAGACCTTGACCAGCAAGGCCGGAGAGTCGGGGCCCCAGGTCCGGCAAACAAAGGAAGCAGTCACACGCGTGTAGCAGAACAAAGAAAGAGCTCTTTATTGGGTTTTATCTCAGCTTTATACAGGAGGAGAGGGATGCCAGGAAGGGAGAAGGCCAATAGAAATGCAACATGTTTTGGTGGCAGTTGATCTCGCGAGGGGTGAAAGTTGGCGAGAAAAGAAAGAGGAAAGGGAAAAGGTGGAGGCAGGGAGCTCCTCCCACATGCCTTTTGCAACCCGGATGTTTTTCTCTATTCGGACTCCATTTCACCTTTTTATGGCTGCTGACAGACGCCAGATGCTGGCCTCGGTACCCAACACAAAAGACCTCGAATAGCAAAAACTCTCATGTCTAGGAAGAAAGAGAATTGGAGGCATTGCAATCCCAATTTTCAAGATATACTACAAAGCCATAATAATCAAAACTGCATGGTACTGGAACAAAAACCTATATACAGACCAGGGGATTCCGATAGAAAACCCAGATATAAACCCACAGGTTTATGGACAACTAATCTTTGACACAGGAACAAAGAAGATACAATGGAACAAAGAATGTTTGTTCAGCAAATGGTGCTGGGAAATCTGGGAAGCTACATGCAAAAAAATGAAACTTGATCACTACCTCTCACCATACACAGAAGTCAACTCGAAGTGGATTAAAGACCTAAACATAAGAATGGAAACCATAAAATAGCTTGAAGCAAAGATGGGCCAAACACTACACGACATACACGTCAGCGACATCTTTAAAGATCGAGCACTCAATGCCACAATAGTGAAGACAAGGATAAATAGATGGGACTACATCAAGTTAAAGAACCCCATCAAAAAATGGGCAGAAGAGCTAAAAGGACCTTTCTTCAAAGAGAATATGCAGATGGCCAACAAGCATATGAAAAAATGTTCAACATCACTTGTAATAAGGGAGATGCAAATTAAAACCACAATGAGATACCACCTCACTCCAGTGAGAATGGCACATCTTCAAACAACTAGCAACGACAAATGTTGGCGAAGATGTGGAGAAAAAGGAACTCTCCTGCACTGCTGGTAGGAATGCAAACTTGTACAACCACTATGGAAAGCTGTTTGGAGGTTCCTCAAGGTGCTAAACATGGAGCTTCCCTACGACCCAGTAATCCCACTCTTAGGTGTCTAACCAAAAGACACAAAAACACTGATTCGAAAATATACCTGCACCCTCATGTTTATTGATGTTTTATTCACATTTGGAAAGACATGGAAACAGCCCAAATTCCCAAAACTGGAAGGCTGGATTAAAAAGATGTGGTACATATACACAATGGAGTATTACTCAGCAACCTAAAAAAAAAGAAACACATGTCTTTTGTAGCAACTTGGATGGAGCTGGAAAAGACCATGCTTAGTGAAATAAGTCAGAAAGAAAAGGCAAAATACCGGATCATTTCTCTCACAACAGGTATATAACGTAACAGGCGATAAAATAGTGATTATGATGAACAGCTATATACCAGAGACATTTTGTGGGGGTGGAGTGGGAAATGGGATCAAAACAGTGGGGGGAGGGAAATGCATTGGACTATGGTGATGGCACATGGCTGATTTGGTGATGGGAATCCTAAGGGGATTGCAACTGAGTTGAAAAAAATGCACAAAAATATGTAAAAATAAACTATTAAAAAATTAAAATCAATCTCCAATGAATAATGGTCATCAATCCACTATTCGTGCAATTCTTAATCACCTCAAAGGTTAACATGGTTTTGATGGCCTAAAAGTGTATGAAAATAAGACCCTTTTCACTATACCTGTCAACTTCAGATAAGACACAAAATTAGATTTCTGATAACTTCTGGAAGCATCTAACTCTGTGCCCATCTGGTAGAAGGAATGTCAGGCCTGCAATAACATTTGATTTCATTAAGCGGGACCTGTATGGGCTAAATTTAAATTTGGTTAATTGCGTTCTGCTCCTTTAAAGGCCCTTGGCTGATTCAGTTTGATAAAGAACTCCTCACTTCTTGCTGAACAGTTATGGGATGTGGTAGTGTTTTGGGAAATGTGTCTAGGTTTGACCTTTAGGTGAGTGAATGTCAACACTACTACACTTACACACAAATACGCACACACACGTGAATGGTGAGTTAAACTCCCCAGGTAAAGGTTTGTTTATATAAATAGCTACATTTTCAATAATCAAGATTCCATTGTATGTCCAACTCCATGGAATTAGTGTCTCTTGTCAATATCTGAACTATATATCAGTTATTGAAGAAGAGAAGATTAACTTTTAAGATCCAATTACATTATAACTAAAGGCGTAACATACAGAAATTCAAAAATACTTATTTTAAATAAAAAAATTGTTGTATTTACACATACAAGAGCTAGGGTGTAGGTCATCAATTCGGTGTGGGGGGGGGAGAGGATTCATGGGATCGGAGTGGTAGCAGAACAGGTCATTCTATTGAAATACAGTGAGGGGAACAATGGGCAGGATGAGGCAGGAGAAGTCTGCTGTCCCATATGGGTAAATAACCTAGACAGGGATTGTACTCATGCTGTAGTGGCTGCACTGATACTTAACCTCTTGCACCACTAAAGGAGGTCCATAAACTAAAAAATAACTTATTATAGGAGAGAAGTTTTAAATATTGGATATCTATCTTGTGGTTCTGTGGAACTAAACTGAACACAAAGCTATTCATGTGATTTAAATTAAGAAAGCTTCAACACACGTGCAGCACTTTTTAAAATAGTCTTCTGCTAGCCTCTAACTATTCCAAGTTATGCCTTACAATAAGACCAGAATTCTAGAAATTTCCCTAAAGAAAGTAATAGCAGGATTTAATTCCTAGTGGATTACAGTCCACATTATGAAACTACTGCACATTTGGCACAATTATGCACCACTGGCAGTCTTCTCTCAAAGGAAGTCTCATGTTAAATGAACACTTCGAATCATTTTGGAACTCATGCATCTTGCAGCTAACACTGTGCTAAGTTAAGCATCTAACAATATGCCCATCTGGTAGAAAGTATATCAGGGCTGCAATGACATCAGTCCTTTACCCTTAAAAGCTTTGATTTCATTAAAGGTGACCTGTCAAAGTGCTTTAGAAAATGAGATACTCTATAAAATGTGCTGAATTGGACAGAGGGGTATTCAGCTCATAAATTACTGTCTTATCCATTGTTGTTTATAAGGTTTCTCAGGATCATGCAGGTTGACTGTTATTTTTTGTTGTCCTATGAAGTCAGTCTAGAAGATATTTAATGGGCATTGAGGGCTGAGTAATGTACATTTGTAATATCTATTGGCCATTACTCTGCAATGTATGATTAGGATAGATTTTAAGAAGAGAATTTAGAAACCGCAGAAACAAGTGCAAGCCTCAGTCCCCTCCAGAACTAACTGTTTGAGGATTTGAATTTCCAAAGATGAATTATGAGTTTATATTTGCCACTACACTCTCTTAGGTTGTTCAAAAAACTCCACCCTAAATATTTTGCAATGCAGTAATCATATAATCGTTACCATGAATTCTAGCCCAAATCACCTCAAGATAACTGTTTGGAACATTGTGTAAAACACAGATCAATAAAGTAAAACCCCTGCTAAGAAATTCAATTAGGGAAAGTTCAAATTGACAGTTACATATCAAAAAGCCTCTGGAAGTACTGTCCAAAGATGATTTATTTAATTTACTTTTTTTGAAATTATTTTATTTTTGCTTAATTGACAGTATCCGAGCTGTGTTATCTAGGTTTGAAATCTAAATTAGAAATAGCGTCTTACAATAGGGA
>NW_004567115.1:1801827-1845991 GCF_000260355.1 Condylura cristata | reverse complement strand
GTTTATATATTTTTTTAGATAGAAAATCTTTAAATGTTAGAATTGGTGAATATGTTGGATTATCACACATAAGTAAAAAAATAAAATTTCTAATGCAAACATTTTGATTTACAGAGTAATTGCAATTTAAGTGTATTTAAACTTGTTCAGCAGGGATAATTAAAGGGCTTGTTGTATGGTCCAAATACCCTAAGTGAAATTACAACTCTAGGGGCACAACTCATGAATAAGAAAGAAAGGGGTATTCAGCTGGTAAATTTCACTGGTAATAAGAAACCTGACTTTTAGAATCAAAGTATATCTGAAAAATGTTGAACCTAAGGTCACCTGAGTAGAAAAGTCAGGATTTGAGAATGTTACTTTGTTCCAGTTGCCAAGACAACCATTTCTTTTCACTATATGTTCAGATGGTGGCTCATTTGGAGACTGCTTTTTAGGATTCCTGGTCTCCCCAATCTCTCCATTTCCCATAGTAGAGGAAGGAATAGAGTAAAAACAAAAAATAATAATTAAAAAAAGGCAGTTACTTTCAAGTACATTTAACTGGTATTTTTACATATTGCAACCTGGTAGAATATCAGCACTTCCATGACCTCATGTTTAAACTGCTCTGTTTCCCATTTCTGAGCCATAGCGTTGGAAACAAAGCTGTTCTTCCACCCCTGCAAATGTGTGCAAAGCCTGGATGTAAGCTTTATAGCCACTCCATGCACAGCTACATTCCAGATGTAACTACCACTGCTGCTGCGATGATGCATGAACCCTGGATCCAACAACGTGAACATGACAAGTACAACCGTGTCCTGAACCCATCCCAATTCTAACCCCATCCTTCATCATGATATTCCCCTACAGGGAAAAGAAGAGAAGTACCCCAGCAATCTTTGCGATAGACAATCTCAACAGCTTTACTATTACTGCAAACACCCTCCTCTCTGACTACTCAGTCATCGCTGATACTATTCTTAACTAATGGTGCACCAACAAAGACTTTGCTACTGTGCCCTTCTCTGACCCAGCAGACCAATTCAGTGTCCTCACTTCCACATCAATAGTGTCTTTCCCTGTGAAGCCAGTTCATAAAGTCTGAAAGAGGTGATTATTCTCTTAAGTGAATAGACAAATGCTAAGCAGGAAGTCAAGAACTTGACACCACCAAAGAAACACAATGATTATGCAATAACTAACACCACAGAAATGGATAGCTACAGAATCACCTGTGAAAGAATTAAAATAATTATTTTTTAAGGAAGGTTAGCAAGCTCTAAGAGACCACAAGAAACAACTCATCAAAATCAGGAAAGTGTTACATGGACAAAGAAAAGCCAATAATAATAATAAAAAAAAAAGATACAAGAAGGAACCAACTGAGAATTCTTGAATTGAATAATGTAATGAAAAATACAAACATTTCTTTTTTTTTTAAGATTTATTTATTTGTGCATACAGAACTGGGGTACAGGCCAGAGACTCAGGGGTGGCGAAAGACTTCACCAGAGACAGAGTGGGGAGCAGAACAGGCAGATCGATGAAGTACACTGCTGAGGGGAGCAGCGGGCGGGTCAGGAGAGGTCTGCCACGCCATGTGGTCACCTCCCGGGCAGGCGGGAGTCAAACTCATGCGGAAGTGGTTTCAGCTTCTTAGTGCAGTGCTTTAACCCGCTGTGTCACCAGGGAGGGCCAATACAAACATTTCAAAAACAAATTTTGATAAGCAGAAAAAGATATTTGGAGTCTCCAAGAAAACTCACGTGAAATTATTCAGTCAGAGGAGAAAAGAATGAAAAAGATAGAAGAATTTAGGGTTTATGGAAAATTCTCAAGCAACTGATATGCCCATTATAGAACCCTCAGCAGGAATAAAGAAAAAGAGGCAAATATTGATATTTTGTACGTTTTTTCTTCTTCACTTATTCCCACTTTAATTTTCATTATTCACATCTTTTTACTTACTTTTGGCTTTATTTTTCTTCTGTTTCTAATTCCTTTAAGTATAAGTTTACATTATTTATTTGAGATTATTTTTGTAATTCCTGATCTGTCCTGATGTAGTTATGTAACTTCTTCTTAATGCTGCTTTTGCTCTGTCCCATGTGTACTGATAGATCATGTCTTCATTAACTTTAAATCTTTAGAAATTCTTTTTTTTATTTTCTTATTAACCAATTTTGACTCATTTAATAAAATGTTCAGTCTTCACATATTAGAGATTTTGGCTGCTTTCCTTTTCTGTTTGATTTGTAGATTGATATTTATATGATCAGAAGAAAATTGATATGATTTCAATCATCAAAAATTTATTTACATTTATTTTGTGACCCAACATGCGGTCTAGCTTCAAAAATGTATACACAGCATTTGTGAAGTTCAGTGTCTGTAAGTGGCTGATAACTTAATGTGGTTTATTTCTGTGATCCGGACCAGTTGGTTATGAGCTCGAGTAGCCGGCGAGGGATGAAAAACACTGACACTCTAGAAGGGGTTCTGAGGGCGAAGGAGCTCTCCTCCTCTCTCTTTATTGCCCTTTTATACTTTCTTCCATAGTAACTTTTCACCCGCCTGGTTCCCTCCCGCAGGGCGCCCATATCCTGGTACATCCTGTTTTGCTCGCACACATCCTGTTTTGTTCCACCTCACAGTGATCTGAAACATTATTTCCAGCTGCTGGCTGGCGGATACTTCTTTGGTCCTATTACTTGTGCATCTTACAATTTCCTAATTGAAAGCTAATGTTTCCTTGTTGCTTTTCTCCTTGGTTGACGTATCCATTAATTAAAATGGAAAGTTGACATCCCATACTCTGTTGTGTTGATGTAAATGTATTTTTCAGATTTATTAATAGTTTGCCTTATAATTGTTGATGTTCTTCATTTAGTTGATATATAGATGAGTGCTAGTTCTTTTTGGTGGATTGATCCCTTCACTATTATGAAATTACCATTCACATCATTTGTCTCTTTTAGCTGGAAGTCTGTTTGATCTAATATAAGTGTGATCATCCCTGTCTTATTATTACTTTTGAGTACCAATTGCTTGCTTGTAGGATTATTTCCAACCATTTGCTTTGATCCTATATTTACCTTTAATCTCAGATAAACTTGTAGAGACATCAGAAAGTTGGCTTTTGTTTTCTTCCAATGAGTCACTCTGTCTTTTGACTGGTGAGTTCAGTCCATTCATATTTAGAGTGATTATTGATATATGATGTTCAATAATTCCATGTATTCATTAGTTTTCTGGTTATGTCTATTTCCTTGCTTAGATTTTTGCTTGTCTTGGTAAATTTTTTCCTATTCAGCTTAGCTAGTAGAACTCCTGTAGCTTTTCTTACAAAGGGGTGTTCAGTGTTTGCAAAATACTTGAGTTTCTGTTTTTGTGGGGTAGTCTTCATTGCTTCCTCATATTTGAAGAAGAATTATTCAGGATATAGCAGTCCTGACAGGCAATTTTTATGTTTTAATAATTTGACAAAGTCATTCCATTTCCTACTTACTTTAGTAGTCTTTCATCAGAGAAATATTTGGTAGGACTGATAGCAGTACATGTATATGCTACATTCATTCCCCCCCCCCCCGGCCATCTTCAATATTCTTCTTGTTGTTTGTTTTGCTTTGGAATCTTGGTTATTTTCATTGCATTGTTGTATGACTTATTATATCTTAGTAACCAGAAGTTATTACAGCTTTGTTTAATTATGTATGTAATCCCTTTACTAGATTGGGGAAGTATTCCTTTATTATTGCATTGACTAAGTTCTCTGTTATCTTCTTATTCTTTTCCCCATCTGGAATACCCTTTATGCTTAAGTTTATTTTCCTAATAGAGTTGGACTGTGATTAAAGTGCTTTTATTTTTCTTCTTTTAACTGGTTATTTTGTGTATTGTTATTATTTATGTTATAGATTCAATCTCATGTTTTATCTATTTTGCATAAAAGAATACACTGTATGTTTTCCAAGCACACACAAAAATATGTATGTTTCTGAAGCAATAACACATTAAGTCATTGTGAATAATAATTATATTACAGTACATATAATATTATCAAATCAATTACTTTACTATATGTAATTTTGAAAAGAAACAAAAATAAATAGATATATTTTGAATTCTATAGAAAACAGGAGATTTATATTTACAAATTTGTTTATATAAATAATCAACTTTTTGAGTTTCTTCAACAGATTTTATTGGTAAAACCTAATGGTCATGTACAAAAATGAAAGAAAACCAATATCATACATTGCACATATTAAGTTATTCAAAATGTATTAAAGGGTCAAAGGACTAAAACTATAAATATATACAAGTAAACATAGGTGATATACTCAGTTAAGAGAATACAAGTAAGTAATCCATTCTCTATATTTTATGAAACACATTCCCTTAAACTTAGTTTGCATATCTAGTCTATTAATTTTTCAACTCTTATTTTTCCATGATTTAAAATTTCACATTTCTGATACAGGAATCTACTTCCTTTGTGAGATGATTCTACTAGCACAGTGATCTAGACAGCTAATACTGAAAGGTAAAGGCAAAAGCTGAAACAGATGTTTTAAAAAAGCAATTTTTGTGGTTAAAGGAAATAGCAGGTTAAAAAAAGTGATAAAATAGAAGTATGATTGAAACTAGTGAAAATGATGAAAGAGATTTGGAAGGCGTTTTATATAACAATTCTGAAGGATTCTAGGTTCTGTATCTATTGCATACTGTATATTGACCTCCTGGATTCCATGACCTCTGCTTTCTAAGAGAATTTCTTTTTTCATTTTCACTTACTGTACCAAGAGTTCATCAACATTGATTTAACACACCATCATCTAAAGGATGTGATAAGTTGGTGTTTATATCTGTCAAGGGACCAAGGAGATGAAAACTGGGCATTATCAAAAGGTGTAATTTTAGGTTGTTGGGTACCCTGGCATTTTTCTTAATTATTTCTGACATTTTATCTATTTCACCATGAGTTTCCTTGGAGGATACAGATAAAAAAATGTTCTTCATGACCCAGAAGAAGAAATATATCTTCTCTTAATAAATCCCACCTGAAATCATATAGGGGAAGGAAAGAAGGAATAACAGTTAACATTTATCACTTGTACTGTTTCATTTGCTAAACTCTTTTTGGAAAGCAAATGACAGTTTCTTTTCAGCATGATGGAGATTTCAGATAAAATGTGATGGTATGAGGAAAAAGAATTTTAGGTAACTATGTAAGGACCTGTCCAAGGAGGAATTGAAATGTAGAAAGTACATATCTTACCTGATTTTATACTGTTTCCTTAAGATGGGAAAAATTTTTTAAATTGGGGTATCCCTAGTTCTTGGCATAGTTTCTGGCACATAATAGGTATGGAATAAGCATATTTTGGGTTATTTTGTGTTTCACATGTCATTTTAATTAAAATACCATGTGTTCTTTGGGAAATAATATGATAAATTGAAGTATAAATTAAAGGTTACCTCAAAGACATTTATGGGCTAATATAAAACTTAATTTTGTGGTAATATCTAAAACATAGATTGAATAATAACCTATCAATTTTTTTGTTTCAACATAAAAATTTTATAATAAAAATTGCTATCATGTGATAGAAAATGTTATTGAAAACATAGTTTAGAAATGCTAATAATATATTGAGACTGTGCAGAAGCATTTCTTAAGCTTAGTGTCTGTATTCCTTGACTTAAGGGGTGCAGGCTATCTCCAAATATGGTCTTTCTGAATTATGTCTACATGTCTCCTAGTAGTAATGTGGTATACTTTTATGTTGAGTTCACATAGTCCCTAAGGACTGATTCAGTATGAATTCTTTTGGTATGTCCTAAGACTTCTAACAGTCCTTTTTGCTCTCTTACAAGGAGTATTGTTGACAATAATTGTTAACATGCAAAAAGACTGACAATTCACTGCTTGTTAAGCCACAAGTCCAAGATAGACACTTGGAAAACCCACCTGGAGATGTGAAGATGCCAGCTTACTTCCTAGTATGAAAGGCTTCTTACATGAGGCATCAGATATGTGAGAGAAAAACCTCATTGCAAACATGAAACCCAATAGATCTTTCAGGTGATTTTTTTTTAAGATTTATTTATTTCTGCATACAGTACAGGGGCTATGAGAGGCTTCACACCAGAGAGAGTGGGAAGCAAAGCAGGCAGATTGAGGAAGTACACTGCTATGGGGAGCAGCATGCAAGATAGGAGCAGTTTAGTGCACCATGGTCTAATGCATGTGGAGCAACTCTGGGAAAGCATCAAATCTAACTCTCACTGAAGTGGCTGCGGCTAGATTGCAGTGCTGGGCTTGAACCCACTGTGCCACCAGGAAGGGCCCTCTTTCAGGTGATTCTATTCCCACGTGCCTTCTGACTGAAATTGTAACTGGCCACAACCAGTGACTGAAGCCTTAAACTGTTATAGGTAATGCCCCCTCGAGGGGGTTGCAGGTAAAAGTAGAGAGTTTCAGGAAAATGGTAAAAGTGGGATGGAGTGACAGATAAGGTATATAAAGAAATACAAAATGTCTTCATTTTGTGTGGTGCAGTGGTGAGGTGCTGAGGTGTGATGCAGGGACAAGATGGCAGTGGGGGAGCCCAAGCAGCTTCACACAGGCTTTACATACACGGGCTGCATGGCCGAGACCATCACCTGAGCAGTCATTTTGGAGCAGTTTTGGTGAGACTAGCACTGGAAACTGGAAACATGGGAGCCAGCCATCTGTTGGGTTATTCAGCCACAATAGCTGTTGTCTTGAGTGTCACATGTCTTGTGCTATGCTAGGACATTTGGCAGCTCAAGGAACATCTCCTGTTGCATCTTCTTCTGTGTTTGTGAGTTGGATCCTGGCCTGTAGTTTGGCTTCCATGTGTCGGCAGTGGCAGGAAGACACCATCTTAGATATATGGCCTATTGTTTGCGAGAGGATCTGTATGTCTGTAGTGACAGAGGTGCCATTTTAACTGTCTTTTTGTGCAGGAATGGAAAATACTGGACACAGCTTTGGGTAAAGTAAGTAGTCATTAGCTCTTTGTTTTTTCCTGTTTTGTTAAATAAATCCCTTTGTTGTTGTTCCCTAATAGACTTGCAATTGTGTGCACAGGTGAAGAATTCAGATGGCAACTCGTAAACTATTTGAACAGTGTCCTTGATCTAGGTTAATGTTCTTGTTGCCCTGTATCAAAATCATAATCAGAACTCCAGGCAAGAACCAAGGCTAAGCCTAGGAAACAGTGTTTTGGGATGGGTTATTTGAAGACAACTGAAGCCAAAACAATTTCATCTTAAGGGCACAAAAGGTAACAGAACATTATCATATATATGGAATGTCATTTGTAAAAGAGGGTTCCAAAAGTTAGTAAAATAATAAATTAAAATAAACTAGTTGAATGCATAATAATTCTGGGCGTTTTATATAAATTGAATTATACAGTATGTGATATTTTGCTGATTGTTTATTTTCATTTATCCCAATGTTGTCAAGCTTCATACATAATAGCACGTATCAGCACATCACATGTTCTGATTTCCATACAATAGTCCATAACATAACTAGACCAAATATTAATTATTTGTATTGCAGTTATCAGTAGATATACATTTTGGTTATGGCTATTTTTAAAAAAGTTTTATTCAAGTACAGTGTTCCTACAACAAAATAAACCCCTTTAAGTGTAATTTCAATGAGTTTTGACAAATTTATGAGTTTTGATTTTGAAGTTTATATAATTTCATTGTTTATGCTTTCAGTGTCTTTAATTTTTTTCTTGTCCCAAAGACTGAAGATGCTCTCATTTCCTATGTTTTTTTTTTTTTTTTTTTACAGCCAACAACATTATCCAGAAATGACATGTGTAAATAATGTATAAAAAGGGTTAAGCTATTTTTATTTTTCCCCACATGGACATCCAACCATTCAGCATCCTTTATGGAAAACATACATTTTCTTTCTCTTTCCAGTGCTTTTCAGAATCACATTGGTTGTAAATTTTGTCTACATATGAGTGAGGATCTATTTCTAGATTCTTTTTTTCGTAAGATTTAATTATTTATACATACATACAAGAACTGGTGTACAGATCAGAAATGTGAGAGGATTCACCAGAGACAGAGTGAGGAGCAGAGCAGGCAGATGAACTGAAATACACTGCTGAGGGGAGCAGCGGGTGGGCCAGGAGAGGTCTGCCACACCCTGTGGGTCACCTCTCTGGCCAGGGATATAACGCATGCTGCAGTGACTCTGGATAGCTTCATAGTGCTGTGCTTTCACTCATTGTGCCACTAAGGAGAGCCCTATTTCTAGATTCTTTGTTTATTCCATTGTTCTATTTTTCTATCCTTGTATCTATCCCATAATGTTTTATTTTTTAATTATTTTTTGTCTACATTGTTTTAACTATGTACTTTTATAGGAATTCAGTTGTACAAGTTCTCCTACTTTATGTTTGATGGTATTAGATTTTCTTAAGAAATGTGAAATTTGCATACATAATGAATATAAATATGAAAAACTACTGGCATTTTAATGAAAAATTGATAAAATTGAGAAAGTCATATATTTTTCAAATATTGTGTTGCATTTCAAAAACATGATATATCTTCTATTTAATTGAGACTTCTTAAATTTTACTTAGTTTTATAATTTACTTTAATTCAGGCATACCTTTTTAAAATTATTTCCATTTTATAATGTTGACATTAATGGAAATAACATTTTTTAATATTTACTTATGCATAAAGAACTGGGGTACTCACTGGAGGTGCAGGGGCAGTGAGAGGATTCACCAAAGACAGAATGGGGAGCAGAACAGGATGATTGACAAGGTAACTGCTGAGGGGAGGAGCAGGCAGGTCAGGGAAGATCTGCCCAGCCTGATGGATCATCTCCAGGGAGGGTATTGAACTCATGCTAAAGTGGCGTTAACTTCTTAGTGCTGTGCTTTAACCCAATGCGCTACCAGGGAAGGCCCTGGAAATAGCATTTTTAAACTTTAATTTTAAATTTTGAGTTAATGCTTCTTTTCAATATTACAAATATATTTTACGAATGATGGCATCATTGCTTCTTTTCCAATTATTCTATTCTTTCTTTAGCTAGCATTATTGCTAGATAATAGGATTTCTATTGCTGATGAGGACTTCCAGGTATGATGTTGGAAAGAAATGATTATTGTGGACCCCCTAATGGCAGTCTTAAAAAGCTTCCAATATTTTATCTGTGAATATGATAGTGTGCAGTGTGTGTGTGTGTATGTTTGTGTCTATCTAGCAATTAAGGTCATAATGGAAAGGGTTATACCTACAGAACTGATTTAGAATACTTCCATAAAGAATATTTGTATACCTTCCCTGATTAATTATCTGTGCATAATTTTATGGTTTACTAATAAATTTTTATTTTATATTTATGGTTATGATTCAATACCATGCTAGTTATTTTGTTGCTTAACTTGTTTCAGTGTTAGCCACTAGAAATTCTTTTAGGTTTTCAGCTTTGTTCCTGTGACATGCTCTCTGCCTTTTCATTTTGAACTCCTCTGTATTTTCTTACATAGGAAGATGTTTTGGACTTGTTCCCTGATCCAGCACTAGAATTAATCGTCTCTCTAAGCAACCTTGTTTTATTTTATTGCAGAATACTATTGAGAAACTAAGACCTAGACTCTGAGTGTTTTGATTGCTACCATATTATTTACTTTATACTGGATGACCATCTTTGTATTGGAAGCAGAAAACTTAAGCTTATTTTCAGTGCAATTACCATTTATTAACTTTTTCTAAATATTTTCTGTGTATTTCAGCTTCTTTTTAGATCTTCCTTTTATGTTATTTTCATTTTATTAAATTTTAAGACATTAATTTTCTTAATGTTTCACATCCTAATAAAGTATTGTAATGTATCAAAATTGTTATTTTATTTATTTATTTTTTTAAAGATTTATGTATTTATTCATACAGAACTAGGGTACAGGCCAGAGATGCGGAGGGTGAGAGGATTCACCAGGCACAGAGTGAGAAGCAGAACAGGCAGATGGACAAAGTACACTGCTGAGGGGAGCAGCGGGTGGGCCAGGAGAGGTCTGCCAGGCCATGTGGATCTCCTCTGGGGCAGGCGGGGATCAAACTCATGCAGAACTGGCTTAAGCTTCTCAGTACAGTGCTTTAACCCACTGCACCACCAGGGAGGGCACCAAAATTGTTATTTTTTAAATAATAGCAGAAGACTCTTATTAAGTCAGCTATAAATCTATTTTCAAAATATGCACATACAAATACAATGTCAATGTACAAGTAGATGTTTTTCCATTAACAATTTTTTTAGAATGTTTATACTACTAATAATGTAAAAATAAACTAAGAAAGTTGAGCTTGGTAATAATATATTTTTAATTAAGTCTTTTGTACTATATATATGTAAGCATATATATATATATATATATATATATATATATATATATATATATATATATGGAATGATAATGGAATGATGGAATATTTGGAAAAGATTAAATGATACTTGATGAAGCCTTGTCCATCTAAGTGGTTATTTCTGTTTTGTATGACATGAGTGAGAGTGTTAGCACAGCAATCAGTCATGGAAAAGGATGGAAAGAGCACACCATGATCTTGTATGAGAAACAGGCAAGGAATAAAACCTGCAGGTGTGAGGGTCAACTACAGGGGCTTCGCATGCTGAGAATTCCTCATTTCAAATATTATAAATGGGCCCTCCCTGGTGGCACAGCAGGTTGGAGCATAGCATTGTGAAGCTGGCAGTGGCTGCTTCAGTGAGAGTTTGAGCCCCTGTCTGGAGGTGATCCACATGGCTCCGCAGACCTCTCCCTCCGCACCCCTCAGCAGTACTTCATCGATATGCCTATTCTCCTCCCCATTCTGTCTCTGGTAAATTCTATCAAGGCCCCTGAACCTCTAGCCTGTACCCTAGTTATGTATGCATAAATAAATAAAATATTTTTAAAAAATAAAAATAAATATAAACACGTTTGATTTTTTTCTGTTAGAAAGCATTTTGTATTAAAGTTTTTATTATATATGTATTATATTTTGCTGAGAATGTTATTTTTCTATAATTAGAGAACAGTGATTTTGCTATCTAGAAGTTCACATGATACTAATAAACATTCTGGTGTTTCATTTCTTTGAAATAGTTATTATATTATGTTGTTACACTTCAGTTATATCTTAAACCCTGCAACTACTCTTCAAAGGTGTATTACTATCTCACTCATAAGAATCAAATTTGATGAGGTTAGGTTTCCTTCAGTAATATATTAATAGAATGTTAAAAATGTCATATGCACTGCATCACAATATAAAAAATAATTTCACAAAACAATGCTTTAAGTACTTGTGCACCTTTTTTTATACACTGTGTAGCTAGTCATCACTGTAAATTAAAACTACCGTTAGTTTCTTTTTTTTTTTTTCTCCACAGGTGGTTATATGCTCCTCTAATTTCTAGTTTATAATGCATTTGCAGAACAGATGAGTAGGCATTTTGATGTGAGTAAAATCATATGTCTTACAGCAGATCAATTCTGTAAGATTAACCCTAATTACACTGATATTAATGGTGTTTTTTTTTTTATACCAGACATTATTAAACATATTTTTGACTACCATTGTGTGGTTGACTCTGGGTAGTCTTTGAAAATATTTCTATCTTTGGACTGCCACACATTTTTTATGGCCCTTCATTTGTCTTTCTTTTTCCCAGTCTTTCACTCATTTCAACATTTTTTACACAATGGTTATCTATGTTAAAGTATTATTTGGCAATATTTTTTTAAATGTAGTTTTACTTGAAAATCTAAAGAATGAAACTATAACCCTAAAATGCCAAGTGATGAAGATAGATTTTAGATGACTTCCTTAGTACGCCTTCAATCAAATTATATAGCTGACTGCCTAATCTACAAAAACATACATTTATTGAACAAAACAACTTAAGTATACTAATTTTTGTATAAATCTATATGTGTATGTTATCTGTAATCAAAAAACTAATTTTATGTATCACTCCATTTACACATATGCATGCAACACTTGTAAATGCTTTTGAATAAGTGTATCATCTATCTTATGTGACTACAAATAAGACAAGTCATAATTTGAAACAATTTAAGAAAGACTTGGAGAATACAGCTAAGCATCAATATACAAAGCAAATATTAATCAAGACAGATAAATACCAGAATAAATTTTTTTGGAAAATGTAAGAAGCTGAATAACCTTAGGTCTTTCAGCAGATTATATTAGTTTAATACTTAAAAAAGAAAAGCAAATATGGATATACTCTGGGGTTACTCTTATGCTATCATACCCAGTGTTAGTTGTACCATCTAAATTAAATATAATTAAACATTTTATTAGAGCAGTATGTTCATAGCACTCATAACTACAAAAATATATAAACTCATAAAAGTCAATGCTTTCTTTTGTTAATTCAAAGTCATTCTCTAACAGGTTTATTTAAAAAAAAAAACATGCAAATGAAAAACTAACTATATATTTTAAAAAAATCTATTTACCTTTTATCCAGTCTGAATAGATGCCTTTTTAGTTATTGCTATTTGTTTAGCATCCCCTAGAAGATTTAGCCTGAATAAATTGAATTATTTTAACATTTCTTTCAGTTATAGGCAAATACAGTAAGAAATTCCATAGATTTAGAAGTAAAATAGTCATAAAGGCAGAGTATTAAAATGAGTAGAGTAAGGAAGTCTTCCCAAAAGAAGTAGAAAAGCTATATGGTTGGAGATACAAGAGCCAAACACGAAACACACAGTTGAAACATTTCAGATGACTGTGAAAAAGGGTCTATGTTCACTTGTTAAAGAATGTGCTAGGGCAGACTAAAGCATATGAATAGTTCTTTCACAGGTCACGGAGTCCATTCAGCCTGTAGACATTGTTATTAACCAACAGAAATAGATGGGCTTAATTAATATTCTGAACATACCTGGGAGAACATTCTTACGGAAATCCACCCTCTGGTTGTGTGGAAATAAAAAAGAAGAAGAAGAAGGAAAGAAAACTTAACAGTAAGCTTTAAAAATGAGATCTAGATAGTAAAGTCAACTGCTCTCCAAGTGGAATGCCAGTTGCAAAATAAGAGTCCTGTTTGTGTACATTTCTTGTTGTAAATGATTGTGCTTTGTGAAATAAAGTTGAGCAGTAGTTTGAATTTATTAGTAAATATATTTTTTCCATTTCATCAAATAACAGGCAAAAATAAGTCTGACAATTGTCGTAGTGAACTGTAATTCATATAAGTACTAGTAATGCAATAATTTATAAACTTAGTTTTATTATTACAAAATGCATTAAGAAAAATACAATATAAACATTAATTAGTATTTTAATGGAAAAGTAGGTGTGTCATGGATTGGAAAAACATTAACTACCCACGAAGAAAGTTTAAGATATTTCAAAAAGTTTCTGAATACATTTTTTTTAATTTGAATGTTAATCTTCAGTATATTATTAAGTCTAAATTTCTCCCACATAGTTATGATATAGTAATCTATGAACTTTTCTCTTTTGGGGGGGAGAACATTTTACATTTAGGATATCATTTATGAAAAATTAAGTGTAAGTGAATTTTTAAAAAGCCACTGTTATAAATAGATATTGAAACATAACCTTGAAATATAATTTTAAAATATAGGATTCAATTTTTGAGGTTTTTCTATATATGTTGATGTTGTCTATGAACATACACATTTAAAACATGCATATTTCGTTTAAAATGTCATAGATGTACACACAAATACGTAACACACGTGTTTATACTTTTGCACACATTAAATAACAAAAAATAGTATTATAAAATATTTAAGGAAACAAGATAAAACCTTACTTAATATTTTTATAGTTCAAGTATTTATCCTACTTAATACCTGCATTTAACAAAGTAATTCATTTTGAAATGCAAGTCAAGTATTATGTGCCCAAATGTAACATAGTGTATATAAAACAAAATCCCTTTTGAAAAATAGAGCCATTCATTTCTGAGACACAAAAAGCCATACTTTCTTTGTCTTGTTACTTTAAAGCCTCTTGATAGCATTTTCCATTTTTATGGTCCTTTAGGTATAAATGTTTCTCTATTCAAAAATCATGAAAAACTACAAGTAGCAAATGCTGAAATAAGTAACAGATGTGTAAGTGCTCCTTGGGATAAACAGATTATGGACAATTAAGTCATCATATTGTGGTCTCTGCTTCCACTTGCTTCTGTAATGTACACCTGTGGCTTATTAGGAACATAACCACAACAATATCAAAAATTCTGAGTTCAAGATAATCTTGGAAAATCTGTTTCCCTCTTGAGTATTTCTTATGAAAAGAACAGTGAATAAGGTGTTAACAAAACCATGGATGTATAACATTAAATTTGCTACCCCATTGTATATTCGTGTTTTGTTTTTTGTTTTTTTTTTGCTTATAAATACATATAAAATTGGATGATGAAAGGAAGAAGTCTAAAAGTGTTAAATACAATAAATGTCCATTCTTTGGACTCTGATTAAAACTAAATTAACTAAAAAAAAAAAATGAAAGTGAAGAAATCTGTAAACTGATAGATATTTTGATGCTATTAAATTATTTTTTCCCCTCCACTGGAGATCATGACTTTTTTTTTCTTTTTCTTTAAAGATTTATTTATTTATGCCTACAGAACTGGGTACAGGCCAGAGATGCAGGGGTAGTGAGAGGATTCGCCAGAGACAGAGTGGGGAGCAGAACAGACAGATTGATGAAGCACACTGTTGAGGGGAACAGCAGGTAGTCCGGGAGAGGTCTGCCAGGCCATGTGGATGATCTCTGGGGGAGGCATCGAACTCATGCTGAAGTGGCTTCAGCTTCTTAGTACTGTGTTTTAACCTGCTGCACCACAAACGAGGGCCAAGAACATGACTTTTTGAGGGAAAGTATACATAGAAGAATGGGTCCTGTTCATAATTATTTCAAAACAATTGGAAAAGAGGGTGAGTAGGAAGTAGGTAGACATATCGTGGTGACTTTAAAATGTGTTCTAAAATTCTTTGATAATCATGTTTTCAAAACGAGCTCAGTTACTCTCCTTGAATTTGTGCTATCACATGGCCTTCTGATGAATAGATTATGGCAGAAGCAACAGTATGGACTTTCAAACACCAAATTATAAGAGTGATTGTAACTTCCTTTTTGCCTTCTCTCTTGTATTTCTTGCTGCATGGTGAAATGATAGGCATGCCTTGAGGACACTCAGTCACCCTGTGTAATGAATTTCAAGGCACTGTGTGGCCTCACTCCCAATAACCTTGTCTCAGAAATGAATCCTCTGACTCTGGCATACTTTAAATGACCAGAGCCTGAGACAATACATTTACCACAATTTTGTGAATACTTAGAAACTCTCAGCTACTAGCTTCTAAATTTCAAATTCACAGACTTTGTAATAATAAATGATTTTTGTTTGTTTGTTTTGAAAGTTAAAATTTGGGTTACCTAACTAAAGCAAAATCTATAAAGCCAGATTCTGTTAAGTTTTTGATGCTGGATAATGAAAGCATAGTGTGTTAGAATGTTTTATCAGTGCTTATGTACATTTTATAGCTATGCAACTTTTTGTAATTGATTTTCAGTTTTTTATTTTATAAAGATGCAATCTAACTGAAAAGTATTGGCAACTTTATTAATATTGGTTGTGTATTTTAATTTTCTAAATAAAACTTCTTTTTAATGTTCTTTGCATATATTTTCCCCAATATACCTGCACCACTAAGGTTATACTCACTGTTGTCTGGCAACTTTCAAAAAATAGATCTTAATGAAAAAAATCACACAAACAAAGCATATTTATAAAATATAAAGAACACTCTAAAAGAACTAGGAGAACCAATTTAGGTATTTTCTCATATCATACTATTTGTCACTTTTCCACAAATAAATATACTCTTATTAAAACAGTATGTTTTCTTGGCAAAAACAGCTTCCAGATATACCCCTTGAGTTCTAACTGAAGCAAAATATGACTGAACATATGAAAAGCTATCCTTAAAAATTGCTGTGATATGCCTATCTACATTTCTATCTAACATGAATACAATCAGTACTATCCTTGAAGAAAACAAAGATGTTTTTCTTTTTTGTTCCTTTATTATTATTATTTTTAAGATTTATTTATTTATACATACAGAACTGGGGTACAGGAGAGATATGCAGTGGTGGTGAGAGGATTCACCAGAGACAGAGTGGGGAGCAGAACAGGCAGATCCACAAAATGCACTGCTTCGGGGAGCAGTGGGTGGGTCAGGAGAGGTCTGCTGCGCCATGTGGTCACCTCCGGGCCAGGGGATTGAACTTGCACTGAAACGGCTGGGACTGGCTTGCAGTGCTGTGTCCTAATTTGTTGCCCACAGGGAGGGCCTGTGTTATTTAACCAACAGGGAAAGCAAAGAGTTACTAAGGACGCCAGTGTCTGACTATCTCATTTTAGATGGTCCGCAGTATTTAGAAGTCCCAAACAAAAGCCAGTTCCTCCAAGATGAAAACTATTGAGCCAGTGAGAGCCTGGAGGGCATGGCAGCCGCAAGTGGCCAGCCAGGTTCCAACTCATGGTGGCAGCCCAGCTGGAGTCACTGACAGACGGAGCCAGTGAGATGATGACATAGCAGCCCAAAGCATGAGCGGCTGTAATGAACAGCACTGAATGTTGGATGAGACAGCAGTGGACAGGAGCAGCAGGGCAAGGTGGAGGAAATCTGATAAACAGCTTTTCATGAGACTTTGGCCCACACCAAAACAGCTCAGTGAGACACTAAGCCTCAGGCCTTTGTACTTCTCTCCAGGCTACTGGAAGTTTTGTCTTTCTTTGGACGCCAAGAAGAGAGTGCTGGGAGTCTGGACCTCTCCAAGTCTTGAAGTGAGGAAGATTGGTGTAGGGAGTAGGGGACAATGGGTGAGAGACATTGCTCCTGCACTTCCTCATCTTTCCTTTCCAGGGTCTCCAGACTCCCCTACCCTTTTGCTATTTCCTGTCTAGACCTTCCAAAACTTAGTCCTTTCAGTCTGCCATATGTCCCCAGGATGGGAACACCGACCTGCAGCAACCTTTGGTAAAAGCAGAAAAAACATTACATTTTATCAAGGCTCCTGCTCCCCTGGCAGGCAACTACAAAACACCAGCCTTGCCTTGCAGAGTAACTGCAGGGCACCATAACAAAAGGATTACAAGCATAGCTTCTGCTGTCAGTGCAGAGGCAATTTTAGAAAACAAAGCATTAAATGGAAAACATTACAACATAAAACTATCAGTGGCATACTGCATGCAGTTGCTGCCATTGAAATGGAAATCTTCACTACATAGGAATGTATGTGGTTAGCAGCAGCTGCAGAAATTTACATAGAGTTGATAAGATTTTAGATAAACTTTGCAAGTATCACTTTTGTAGACAAAAGTAACCACATAGCTCTTACTGGCTATCTTACTATCTTAATCTCCATCCCATCCTCCTTCTAGTTAGAACAGATTCATAGGATGATTTTGAATGATGAGACTTCAAAGAAAGTCAGTTATGCAATTCCTAGGAAACCTGTTGTCTCCCTCACAGTCCTTTTTTTTTTTTTTTTTTTTTTAACTCCTCTGGTTGGATGCACATATGAACATTTGTCACCAGATGAGTACCCAAAGCCCTGGGTGGTCTCTTCACTGAAACAGCACCAGTAAGTAAGTACTCTTGTTGAGGTTTCTTGTCATGTAAAATAAACAAACTTGTCTTTGTTCAAGGCTCTGATTTTGGGTTTTTTGATTGAAACAAATATTCATAATAGATATGAAGGATATGCAATATTCTAAGCAAGAGAAATACCATAAAAATGTACTCATTTGGGCAAAAAATTTCTTAACTTAGATATGAATATAGCTTTTTTAAAGTTTATTTATTTACATATACAGAACTGGGGTGCAGGCCAGAGGTGCAGGGATGATGAGAGGATTCACTAGAGACAAATTAGGGAGCAGAACAGGCAGATTGATGAAGTACACTGCTGAGGGAATCAGCAGACAGGTCAGGAGCCGTCTGCTGCACCATGTGGATCACCTCTGGGGCAGGGATCGAAGGCACAATGTAAGTCTTGATAGAAGGAGATGATCAAGGTGATTGTTTCTTTAAAATCTTATTTTTTTAAAAGATTTATTTATTATTTATGCATTTAGAACTGGGGTACTAGCCAGAAGTGCAGGGGTGGTAAGAGGATTCACCAGAGACAGAGTGGGGAGCAGATTAAGTGGATCAATGAAGCTGAGGATTGCAGCAGGTGGGTCAGGAGAGATCTACGCACCATGTGGATCAGGGGCCGGGGGATGGGGGGTGAAACTCACTGAAGCGACTGAGGCTAGCTTGCAGTGCTGTGTCTTAACACTTTGCACCACCTGGGAGGGCCCTAAAATCCTATGTTTTAATGTCCTCCTCAGGACAGTATCTGAACTCATTCACTGAAAATTATTTGAATGAAGATTATAAGATTGTGTGGGAGAAACTTCCTGAATTATTTCTATAAAGATTGTAAATTGAACAGTCATAAAGTAAAGTATAAGACTGAGTAAGCAAATGTGGAGGTTTGTTCCAAGTTAGTAAACTAATAATTTTTTTGTTGAGTTTTTAAAAGTTGTATGTTCAACTGTAGGTAGTAATTTGGTTTAAATTATTTTGTTTTATTTATTTATTCATTTTAAATTTCGATATATTTGGAAGGAATGCTAAGATTATTTTCGTACAAACTATGAAGGAAAATCATGACTTCGGTTTTCCAGATTAAGAGATTGATCATGTTAATACTTGACTGAAATGAAATTATTGGAAAGGAGTGCTTTTCTTGGAGGGAGGGAGATAATTTCTCAGTTGGATGTTATATTTTACTACTCCTTATGTGGACTTGCCATTTAAGTTGTCAAGAACAGACATAGAGACAAAGGTAGTGGGTTATGAATGGAACTTTACATTTAGAATCGATAAGGAAAAGAAAAAAAAAAAAACTCCAAAAGAGTTTAATAAAACTGCTAAACTAAAATTTTAGGTATCGAAAATAGAAACGTGAGTTTCCACAAGAGGATGGCAGAAATAAAAGGAAACAACAAGTATGACTAAAGATTGAGAAGCATAGTCAGTCAGGAAATTGAAGTGTCAAGAAAGTCAAAGGAGACTGGAGCTTAGAAATTCAACACTGTCAAGGGTAACAGCACTGTATGGGAAAGGTCTGATGATCTAGAGAACAGTTGGAGTTGTGAGGAGAAAAGTGTCTGTATTCCAGAAGTAGATTAATAAAATGGAAGAGAAAGATTTAAAAACATTTACCAGCAGTATCTGTGAAAGTGAAAACTTCCTAGATCAGTCCCCATACAGGAAATTCCAATATGAGGGATTGATGTGAAATTTCATGGTGGAAGTAGTTTATTCTTAACTGTCAGTTGTTAGAAAAGGATCCTGCAAGTATAAACTTCTTTTGGTCAACAATTTAAAAATAATATTCAAAATTATTTGGTTTGCTTCACTATGGTAATTGTTTTTGGGAAAAAAAGAGAAAAATGTGTTAGCCTTTTTGAGTTGCACAAAAATTATAAAAAATGTATTTCCCCATTTTATAATAATTGACCTGACTGCATTAAGAAAGCTTCAGGTATTCAAGTCTTAATGAAAAAGTTTCTTCCTACTTTTAAATATAAAACAAAAGTTTATATAATGTTTAGACAAAAAAAAATTCTTTTGTTCATAGAATACCTTTAAGTGTATTTTTGCACTTCTGCTTTTATACCTAGTTTTATAAAATGTAATTATTCTTTGCTATCTACATTCTAATCATTATTATATGGCATCAGAAAGTTGCAGCCCACATCTTATTATCATGGTGCTGCACAAAATTGCCTTTTTAGAGTTATATAAAATAATTTGATTTAAAAATTATGCCACCACTTTATCAAGGTTCTTATGTAGGAAATTGTCATGAACAAAATATCTATATTAATTATTAAAATAAAGACAAGCAATAAAATGACTAAAATATGAAACCAATGTCTTGTGCTATTCATACCTTTTATTTAAGGGTTCACATGATTACTTCTTTTTAGGTGGCTCATGCTAAGGAAGCAGATAAAAGAATAAAGTAAAATCATTACAACAGTGAAAAAAATCATGTGCATTTTATATTTAAGTTTCCAAACTATAAAAAGAAATATGCTTTTTGTTAAATGAGAAATCTATAAATGAACATTTTCTCGATCTCTTCTTGGTATTTAGGAAACTCGCAATGATACTTTGTTGGAAATGCATTCATCAAGATTAATTTCCACTTTGTCTTGATACTTGCATTTTCTGTTCTTTCTCATATTTTATTGCTTTGTCATTCTACAGTAGCATTTTTTAAAGATTTATTTATCTATGTTTACAGAACTGGGGTACAAAACAGAGATGTGGTGGGTGAGAAGATTCAGCAGAAACAGAGTGGGGAGCAGAACAGGCAGATCTACTGAAATAACACTGCTGAGGGGAGCAGCAGGTAAGCCAGGAGAGATCTGCCATGCCATGTGGGTCATCTCTCTAGCTGGGGATAGAACTCAAGCTGCAGCTGCTTCAGAGAGCTTCATAATGTGGTGCTTTCAGCTGCTGTGCCACCAGGGAGAGCCCTCCAATAGAAATTTTAATGCCATCAGTATATATATTTTGGAATTGGGCAGAACATAAATGATAAATGATAATTTGTATTGTTAAATCAACTGAAGGTGAATAATTAAATGCAGTTAAGTGAGATAGAACAAATTTAAAAAGAATTAAGTAACCTTAATTTAAAATTATAGATTTAAGTCGTATGGATGCTGCAATCAGTTTTACTAATGAACTTAGTTATATTCTCATTGAAATAATCTACCGACAAAAAGAAAACAATAGATATATTACCATTTTAATTGTTCTAGAGTATATAAAGTATGCAATGACAATTAGTAATATCAATTAGGGTAACAGACAAATCTATGACCTGAAATATTGGAAATTCACTGTTATACTAATTAAGCCACTGATAATTTGGGAAAGCTGGACTAAATCTTAAGTTCTTGAGACTTCAGTTTTCTCATATGTTAAATGGGGAAAAAAACTGTCTTTCAAATTTCTAGATGAATATTTGTTAGCAGGTAGAATAAAGGGCACCCAAAGATGCTCCAGTCTTCATGCTTTAAATGTGTTCTGCCATATAAAAATAGGGTTTAAGGTATATATACACCCTAGAAACCTGACTGCAGAATTGAGTATGTTAGAATAGGAGGTTGGGAATGGTAGAAACAAAGAGAAGGGCCCCAATGGAGAGGGCAGAGGATTTTTGATGTTTTGATATGGACTTGCTATGGTCACATATATTTGAGATGTGAAATGATACATATAACTCATGCAATTGTTGTGAAACAATACTATCACAACAAAAATAATACAATTCAAATGATTAATAAAATTGTATTCCCAAAACATCTTGGTACTTACTATGACTACACACAAAGAGATTGATAAGGTCAGGGGACTCAACATTTTTCATTTGTCATTTCTACACTTAGCCAAGAATTGTTTATAAGAGTAGTAAACACTCTTTTGAGGGCAAAATGAAATGAGATACTGCCTTCGAAGGATAAGTTCTAGTATCTTTTCATGCTAAGAGTAAGGTAAACAAAAGATATTTTAAATTAAAAGTAAAAATTAAGAGGAAGTTGTGAGAGTCCAAAAAAATTTTCTTTTCCCTAGCACAAAAAATCAGTCAGAAGGAAAGATTATACTACAGAAGGAAAGATTAGAAAGAGAAATTAGATCACTGAGAGTAGAGGAAATAAGCTTAGAGACAATTTCTGAGACTTTGCACTTAGCTTTGCAGTTACCATACAAAATTTCCTTTAAAAAATCTAGGGCCATCCTTGGTGTCACAATGAAGCTAATAGCAGTCACTACAGCACATGAAAACAGGAATAGTTTTAGCAGTTTCATTCATTCAGCTACTTGCAAAAACTCCAAACTATTGCTCTCAGGAGTTGGCTGCTGGAGGCCTCCACCTTCAGAGGCCCACAACAGTCTTCTGGAAAACTGGCGGTTTGGGGTCCAAAATCACTGACACCAGAAACACTAAATTGCACACATGAATAATCTGCAGCTGCTTCTTCAGTACTTTATGATGTTGTCTTTTGAGTTCAGGGTTCTTGGGTTCACTCTGGGAAAGGTTTGAGCAGAGCTCCCCTTTCAGCAGCACATGGTGAGATTCTTTACGAGTCAGAGACTCAGTTATATTTAAAGAGGAAGTTTATTAGAAAAAGACGGGAGAGGAAAAGACACTTGCATAGGTGCAAGTGGGCAGGAAGAGCTGCCCCGAAAGGGACAGGTTTGCAGAGGGTGTGGTTGAAAGAAGCATCTGCATAGTCACAGGTGGGCAGTGGAACAGCTGCCCCGTGCTGGTGGAGAGACTGCTCTGATATAGGCAGCTTCTCCTTGGGAGGGGCTCATTCCTTGTGAGCCTAGGTAGAACTTGAGAGGACTAGAGATTTCCTGATGAGCTTCGTCTCCAAGTCCTTATCCTTTTCCTTTTGGGCCTGAGCTTCAGGCACAGCCCCCAACGTCTGTTATCTGCTGGGACCTCTTGGAGACATCCAGGCTGTGGTGCCTGAGGACCTTGATGTTATGGCTGTGTCAGTTGCTGCACTAGCCCATTCTACCTGTCCCCTTTGTGTGACTCAGTCCTGTGATGCCTCCCTTGCATTCCTTCCTCCATCACTTTATATTTCTGGTCAACCACTCCACCCCAAAATGAGATAGTTTTAGCATTTTCTCTGGGGCTAGCTATCCTACCAGCCTCTCGGGGCACCACCTGTAACAGTCTTTGGCTTCAGCCTCTGGTTACAATTGACCAATATACTGAGAAAAATGTTGCACTGATACAAAACAAAGCATTTTACTTCTCTTCTTACCTTCTTACCCTAAAAATAATTAAATAGAGGAAAAAAAGCTTTGCATACCACTAGGGAAGAGGTAGTCAATACATAGTTATAGCAAGTATCACTCTGCTTCAGGCACATGACCTTTCACAGACTTGTGAACCTGGCAGCCATGGGACATTAGTGGTGGTACCCAGAAAAGGCCGCTCTCCAACACAGCAATGCAAAAAAGCATCCATGCGGCAGTGGTGACTGCCTGCCCTGCTGAAACTCCCATATCCTTCAGACTATCAGGGCCCATCAGGAAGAGAAACGCCAACAGGGAGAGGTAATTTGAAAATGGGACTGTGGTTTGCAGTCATCGCATGGCTACTTCTTCTGCTTATGGGAAATGTAACCTTTTCTGCCCATGGACCTGGAGAAAAATAGTACAAGGGGAAAATTATAGACCCAAACAAGGGACCAATGATCATTGAGAGTGAACATGTTTTGAGCAAGAGGGAAATACCATCAAGGATCATATGAAAACATTTGGGTGGGGTATGGGCTTTGCAAAACCTTAGCTCCTGTATAATGCATGTGAAAGCCTGTGGAAGTGAGGGTCCAGTTATTAATGTTAATAATATAATTTCATTTAATTTATGGGTTCTATAATCTGGGGAAATTTTGATTCTATTGTATGTAATAGTGATCTTCTGACTTTTAAAGAAAAGGGATAACATAATGAAAGTGGTGTTTCTGTATTATTTCAAAAGGTTAAATCCTAATTCAAGAAAAGAGTAATTCTAGCAGCAGGAAGAAAAACATTAGTAACATTGTTTAAAAATCGAGGACAGTATTCTACCATAGGCTTTAAGCAAGACTATTTAACTTGTTAATTTACACATGTACCTCATAGAATCAGAAAACTGACCAAATTTTTGGAATATCTCTCAGAAGTTTACAAAACTGCAATACTGCAGTTCTTCAATTTATTTTTTTTAATTGAAATGATGTAGCATACGTTGACTTCTAATCTGTACTTTTTAATACTTCTAAATAATTGCTAACTTCTTGGTTTCATGTATATTGTGAACCTCATGTGTCCTGAACTGTTTTCTAAATCTTGCTATTTATCTGCAACATTAAAAACTCTTTATAAGTTGCATAATTTTAATATTAAAATATCAGTTCTGCTGCTTCTGTATGGATAATACAAGACAAATAATAGAGACTGAAACAATTTTTCAGACCTAAAACTTTCTTTTTAACTATTTTAGACAAATTACTTATATTATCTTAATTTTATCTTCATTCTAGATCAAATAAAAATGTCAAGATAATCACAAAGTCTTTTCCACACTAAATAGCTGCTAGATAATCCTCCATTTCCCCTGTTGACTATATCCCTATGCAGTTTTCTCTAAGGCTAGAAGGAACAGATTTAAAAGTTTTCTTTAAGCAAATTTCTTTAGCTTTCAGAAAGTGTAGACTATAGTTTGAACTCAGAAATGGGAGTTCAAGTAAGAAGTAACTTGTCTAAATGAAAGCTTTATTAGGAAAAATGAACTAATCAACATTCACTGGGGAAAATTCATCTATTCAGAAGGACATAGCCTTTGCTACTAAACATATTTAACATAATTTATAACATTATTGAAACCATTACATAAATATATATGTATATATACATATTTATGTATTGGAAATGCAGATAATGGACCATATTTTACTGTTTAGCATAATTTCTATTAGGGATTACTAGCTATGGTGATACTATATTTGAATATGAATGAGAACACATATGGAAGCAAATATGTGCACTAAAGTGCTGGAATATGAAATAAACTTGTAAAATAGGACCTTCTGCAAAATTCCACATTTTGTTGTAGGCAAGTCAGTACATAAGAATAGGGTTGAAAGATCAATCCAAGTTCCATCCAGTAGCAAATTTCATATTAAAAGAAATCCAAAAGACTTTTATAAACCTAAATTTAGACTTGCCAGGAAAAAAATTCAGTACACGGAAATAGAAATTTAAGATATATATGAGTAGTTATTCAGTTTGTTGGTTACCTAATGAAATCTTAAACAACACAGGATCTCACAGTATCTAAGACCATTTTATTTTAAAGAAAGTAAAAGGAAATGAAAACAACAACAACAAAACAAGAACAATTATGAAAGATGTGGCAATCAAGAAATACCTCATACAATCTGAAATTTTGACTTGTTGGTATTTATCCTAAGCATGTAAAAAAAAAAAAAAAGCCTTTCATTTGAAGGAATTTACACACTTCTATTTTGATTACAGCACTAAATCCAATGGTCAAGTTATAGAAACAACTTGCATGCCTTACAGTAGATGAGTGGTAAAAGAAGGTATGCTATATTGAGAAAATGGAATACTACTCAGCTTAAAAAAAAAAAGAAAAAACATAATTTCTGACATTATAAATGGAGCTGGAAGGGATTATGCTAAGTAAAATATATCAGGAGAGAAAAATGAAAACCAGATGGGTTCATTCATATGTGAACTTCAAAGAAATAAAAAAAAGGAACAAACTATACCAAAATAAACCCAAGTAATATGTAGAACTGAGATAATTAGAGGGTAGTGTGGAAGGAGGGAATACAAATGAGGAAGAAACCATGGTCTATAATACAGGAATCTGTGTATTATGTTGGCAGATATGTTGTGGTAATAAATATGAAGTATGAACTTGTTGTCCTAAATTCTATTCACTTAGTATTTTAAATCATTGCTATCTCAATTAAAAAAAAAAATACAGCATGGTGTGATAAAATAAGCAAATTAATCATGGCTTCAATAATAAACTTTATTGAATATAAAAATAAATTTCCAAGTAATTCCCTATAAGTAATTTTATAGGAGAAGAGGAAGCAACAGAACTAATATTTGTTGAAATCCACTATGAACTTGGATCAGTTTATAAGCACAACAACTACCCAATGATATAAGCATATTAATTTCATTTGAAATAAAACAAAACAGAATCACTTAATAAAAATGACAAAAATCCATACTTTAGGAACAGAGGGAGACATGGATAATTATAAACATATGTAAAAACAAACAAACAAACAAAATTAAAAATTCTCACAAATGGAGATAAAGTTAGTTAAAATTTTGGATATTCATTTCTCCCACACACACCAAATTAAGAAGTATTAGAGACATCAAAAGCAAGTAGAAGAGGCCCATGTTAAAATATATGCTTTTGGGGACAACAGGAAGATGTTACCAAAAAAAAAAGTAAAAATATCTAGCAAAGATCAGGTAAATATCATTCATCCGAAAGATGAAGGATTGATTTCCTATCTCCACCAGAAAGATCAATATCAACATGAAAGCCAATAGACCAGATACAGAGAGAGTAACCAGATTAAAAAAGAAAACAGAAATCAATCCAAGTACTATGGCTTGGTAAAATGAGAACTTGTCTGGTGTGGAGTATTGTGGAGTTGCTGAGCAAACTGAACAGGAAGAAAAAAATAGATGGCCATTGATTCAGTTTCCAAAATGATGCCCATGCCAATTATATTGTTGAAGGAAGGGACTGATGGTTCCAAAGGTGTGAGCCAGTTTTAAGTAACAGAGCCTGCCAGGTAATTGCCTAGACTATGAGAGCCACCTTAGGCCCCCATGCGATGGACAAGCTTAGTTCCAAAGCAATAATTGCTAATAATGGGGCACAGTCTGAAACACCTTGGTGTGGTCCATCCTGTAGCAAAGGCTTTAGTGGACATTGCCAAATATCAAGATGCTGGAGTTGGCGACAGCCCCACCTCAGTGACCTGATTGCAACAAGTTTCTGAAGCAGGAGAAACCCTATGTACAGAGAAGTTTGCACGCATAGATCATCATTCAAGTTATCCATAGTGCCACTCTGCTAGCAGTTAACAAGATCAAAGAGATTGCTGTGCCTATAAAAACATGCATCTAAAGTAGAGCAGAGGAACTTACTAGAAAAGTGTGCTATGACTGCTCTGAGTTCCAATCTGAACTTCAAGCAGAAAGTCTTCTTCACTAAGTTAAATGAAATGATAATGCTTTAGGATTTGCTGCAGCTTAAAATGACTGAAGTCAAAAAGATGCAAATTTAGAAATCTAGAATACTCCCGGCTGGTAGCTGAGTTTACATGCAGAGAGAATTTTTCTCTTATGCTGGATTTGAAATGCAACCCCAAGTATGTAAATGTATTTTTAATTTAAAAAATATATATATCTTTTTACATCATTTTTCATTTTTGTACTATGCATACATTTTTATCATGGTTATAGTCTCTGTGGAATTTCCACCACCAATTCACCCGTGTGTCAACACCTTAATCCCTTGTGCTCTTCCCATCCCTATTTTAATCTTATTCCCTTCTCCTCCTCACCTCCACACCCTCAGGTTTATAGTTGCCTATTGATTTTTACTTTATTATAATTACTCCCTCCACCCCTGATCCCTTACATTTGTCTCAGCAAATGCAGTTTTAAATGTTGAGCTTGAGCTGAGAGCTGAGAAAGATAAATCTGAAGTTAGAAACCACATAAATAAGGATTATCTGGTTGTTACAAATAGGCCAGTTTCCCCTGCCTGTCACTATCAAAAAGCCAATAAACAGAGACAGGAATTGACTCTATGAGCACTTATTTTTCAGATCGCTGGCTATCAATCAACTGTATGCATGGACCCTGAAGAGACCATTTTGCCATGGTCATTGATCTGAGAGAACCAGGTTCCTAACACTCTGAAGAAACTGTTCTGTCATCTCATCTCAAGCTGGCCTTTTATAATAAGTTAAACAAAGACAGTCATAAGCAAGCATCCTATGAGAACAATGTGTCACAGTTGATGTTTCTGGTATTTATTACACATTGAGCCTTCAAAACTTGCTATCAGCTTCCTGGTTATCTTGACTCTGGTATATCTGATGGCCCCCATGTTTGGCTCTCCTTTGGACATCACTGGGGTAAGAATCTCAGTTTAATTCAAGAGTTTCAGTTTAAAGTAAACAGCCATATAGCAGGTATGTGCAACCTGTGCAAGGTGTATAGCTTCTTGGACTAGGTATGGTGCTCTTATTTACTCTTTAGTCCCCTATCAAGATGTTTGTTGATGTTGATTGAGTAGAACGTTATTTGTAACTATTTAGAAAGGATTAATTTGCCTGCAGCCAAAGTAGTCTTGTCTAAAATCCACATTGAGGATGTAGCAACCAGTACTTTTCTGTCTCCTGTCATTTTCTTTGGAAATGTTCTGTCTTGGCTGAGTTCCTGAGGATGATCTGAAGAGAACAATGATGTCCTGCAGAGACACAATCCAGGCCAGTGTGATTTTTTTTTTTTTTAGTAGTTGTGCTGGATGCATAATTTGTGCATCAAACAACTCACAAGGGCTAATATTGAAAATCTGCAAGGAACTCATAAAATACACACAAAGAAAACAAATCTCCCAATGACAATATGAGCAGAAGAGCTAAATAGACACTTTTCCAAGAAGACATGTAGATATCCAATAGGTAAGAGAAAAAATAGTTCATAATCACTTATCAACAGGGACATGCAAATCCAACCCATAATGAGATACTACGTCACTCCCATGAGAATAGCCCAAATTAAAAATACCAGAAATAATAAATGATGATGATCATGTGTGATAAGTGATTCTTCATATACAGTTGGTGGGAATATAGGCAGGTTTGCTTCCTATCGAGATTTCTCAAATAGATCTACAGTATATTCCAGCAATTGGGTACATTCTCTAGTATGTACACAAAGAACTAAAAATACTAATTTTGAAGGACAACGCGTATTCCCATATTCATTTAAACAGTGCCTACAATAGCTAAATTATGGAAACAATATAAGTGCCCAAGGACACATGAGATTAAAATAGGTGGGATATCTACACAACAGAATGAATACAATTATAAAAAGAAAGCTGTCCATTTGCAGGTGCTATGGCTGAAATTGGGATTATGCTGAGAGAAATATATATATATATATATATAACATATATATACATATATATTCTTTATATCTCTTTCTATCTTTCTATATATAACTATATATACATATATGTATACATACACATATGCATATACATACACATATACATATATTATAGAGATGACTTTGAAACAGGGTAAGTAAGTTTCCTGCCCCTCCCTAAGGAGGAAAGGACCTGGGTAGGAAGGTGAAGCTAGTAATTGCAGCTTGTGCAGCTAATAAGGACTGTGAAAGAAGACTGAAGGAAGAAGCAGCAGAAGCAGATAGATTGTTAAAAAGAGAAGACTAGAGGAGGCATGTGGAACAGAACAGATATGTGAAGAAGCTATGCTTTTTTATTGCTTATTTGTGCAGGGACTGGGAGGGCTTAGAAGGAGAAAATTGAAACAGATGTGGATGAGACCCCCATCTGGAGACTAACAGTAACAGCCTTTATCTTTATTTTGATTGTACTTTTTTCCCTTGAAACTTGCCTGGTCCAATCTGTTCCATTCCTATGGGTCCCCACAAGAAGGTGAAAAGCTTGTGGACCTCAGTAGCCATGGTTTGAACCAACTGTCTTTCACTGGGCACTTACCAATGAGGGGAGAGTAATTTTGGGTGTTTAACTTGGAAACTATGTTCTTCCACTTTCTCTACTGCACACTAGTAATTGCATATTATTAAAAAATTGTACACTATAAAAGATATTTTCTACTGATGTTCTTATGCACTAGAATATGTTTCACATTGATTTGGTAGATGGCAGGACCCATTTATAGGCAGGTTTGGAAGCCATAGAGTACCTCTCATTCTTCCCATTAACAATTTCAGTTGTACATGGAATTTAAAGAAACAAAGGAACAGGCAAGACAAAACAAAATGAATACCTGAAATTTGACTGCAGAAAAGAGGCCACCTACCAGAAAGGAGGGAAGGGAAGTGGGGCCAAATTGGAGAAATGTAACAGACTGTGGTGGAATGTTACTGGGGTTTAGATGATGGGTGTGTTAGTGTCAAATATATGTAAAAGCATGAACCTAAATCAAGCTACTGAAATAAATACAATTCAAAAACTCCTCAAGGCAAATAATGCTATATTTAAAAGAAAAATATAAACTTATATACAGTGGGTCCTTCAATAGTCATCTCATTCAAAGTCATTTTTCTATAAAGTTAATGAGAAAAGGAAATCCTAACCAAAGTTAATGAAACCATAGTAAAAGACCTGTTTTTGTTTTCTCTTTCCTTTTAAAATTATTGTTTCCAGAAATCAATCCACATAGTTAATTGAGGACTTAATGTTTATTTTAACAGTCACTTAGGAGTATTTTCCTATATTTCATATATATGATATGACTGTATCTGTTCCTTTTGATGTTACAAATGTCATGAGACTGTTAGGATAAATTATGGATTAATTTTCCCCTTCCCAAATTTATATGTTGAAGACTTAACTCTGAAAGTAAATGCACTTGGAGAAAAGACCTCTAGGAAACTAATTACAAGTAAGTGAGGTCACTACTTAAAAATAAATGAGGCCTGATAGATAGGGTGTCCTTGTAAGAAGAGGAAAAGATCTTATTTGTTCACACAAAAAACCTTTTTGTATGAAAAGGCAGCAACATACAAGACAGGAAGAGAGGCCTAAAGAGACTAACTCTGTGAACACCTTAATCTTGAACTTCCAAGACTCCAGACGTGAGAACATAAATTTCTGTTGTGTAAGCCACTCAAACAGTATTTGTTATAACAACCTAAGAAAACTAACATAGTAACTCCCAAAGGGCAATATTGTGTTAACAAGAAAATATAAACCTTTTCTCTTCATTTTATTAAGCCCCTGAGATTTATTTTTTCTTTTTAAATCATGGTATAACCTACCCTAGACTGATTAACTGATTAGCTGTGTTAACTTTTCTGTCTTGCTAATTTGTTTTACAGAATATGTGTTATATATAGTGAGCAAAAATATATTGTGTGATATAAAACAAATTTATAAGTAGAAAATTTAGGAATAAACTAGATTGTTACTGTGGTATAAAAAAAATAAATGATTTAATTATAAGAAAACTTTTTTAGCTAAATTATCCCTTATTTTCTCTCCTCAGGTTATTTGCTGCTTCTCTTCTTAGTGTATATATTGTAAATTTCCATGCACAGTTTTACTGTGACTACATATTTTTGCTTTGACTATTACTAACTCTAAATGTTTGCCTCATTAATACACTGTAATGGTTTTTTAAAAGTGGTTCTTCTGCTATTTAGTAGGTGTCTGTCTCATTTAGTTATGTTTCCTTTACTATGAAGGTTTTTTAGTTTGATGTAATGTCATTTATTTCTAATGCCATTTGCCTTTCTGTTGTAGCCACACCCTGAAAGAGCTCACTGAATTCAAGTTAAGAAGTGTCTTATCTAGTTTTCTTTTACTTACTTTGTCTCCAAGTCTTACATCTGAGCTTGTGACCCATTTTTAATGAATTTTTGTTTATGATGCATGATGATGATTTAGATTCATTCTTTTCCACACAACAAATCCAATATGTATGTTTCTATTGGATCTTTTATTTATAACTAGTTTAATTAATATGGGTATGATGATGATCTTAGAATAGTGTATTAAAAATCTTGGAATATTTTGAACTACCTGCTGTTTTTTTTTTCCAAACTATTTCTCCTAAAATGTTTTAGAATCTTTTTGGTATTCCAAACCCTTGCAAACATTAAATATTATTATTTAAGAATAAAAAGGAGAAGGTCAGGCAGAACACATAATTGAATAATGTTTATCAAATATACTGTCCAAAAATGCCATATATTGCTTCAATGTCTTTTCTTCTTTCTTTTATTACCAAAAGAAAAACCTTATTATTATATTCTTTTGTACACACTTTCAATAGTAATTGAAAATTAAATCACTATGTTGTTTCCCCCCTCAAGAATCTTTTGCCATTTAGTTTCAGACATGTTATCCATTCTAAATTATCCTTTATTTTGAGAACTTTCCATTCTTTTATAAAAGTTTGTACACATAAGTAGTCAATTACCTAATAAATGACATTTAAAGCACCTTGTCCTGTAAAGTTCTAATAATAAGATTAAAAATAGATGTAGTATTGTTTTTTTCTGAGGCTATTATAATCATAAAGTCAGAAACTCATATTTCACCATTTGAAGTAGCACATCTCTAAATATCACAAATAACACAAAATTTTGCAAGAATAATATTAGTCTGACAGATAAATAAGAGGCTTTGATTTTCAGTTTGCCTCTTTATAATTTTGTCTCATCAGAGACCTGAGTTAAGTGCATATTGTCCCTGAAAAGGCACACATCCACAACTCCACCAAGAACTGGACTTTTTGGCCTTCCTGTGCCCAGTAGTCTTCAGCTGGATGTAAACCCTTGCCTCAAGCTATTTACACCATGATCAGGCTAGTAATTAGCAAAATGTTTAATATAATATAGAAGCAATTAGTAGGTGATAACATGCAATTAAGATGTGTTTTCAGATTAAAGATTTTATAGTGCTCTTTTTCTTGAAAAGATAAAGTGCCTATCTCAAAATGTCAAACTGCGGTGATTTAATCTGAATTATTTTCAATTAATATGCATGTATTCTTGTGATGTGTTCACCGTTGTTATTGACATTGATAAATTAAGCTCATCCCAGTTGAATTTATTCTTGAGACTCTCTATATTTCCTGAATGTCAGCTCTTCGTTCATATTTTTTTTTCTTTGCCTACAAGCTGTGCAAGATGTAACTCTAAGTCCCTTGATTCATCTCTGGGATTACAGTAATGTGTCAGTCTGGAGGAACAATAATCTGAAAGGGCATTGTTATAAGTAGAGTGTTAGGATATAATTGTTTGTCATGTCATTTCTCCTTTTTAAATTCCCTTGTGTCCTGTTGAAGTAATTTAGACAGCTTAGATGACAAGAGTCTTGAGACTGTACTTATAGAGTTGTACAACACATATTTAGCCTATTCTGCCTTTTGAGACCAACATGTCTGCAAAGTAGGAAATGCAAATATCAAATGAGTTTTGACTACAGTGTGGCCTTAATTGAGAGTTTACACAAGTTATTCTTTGTACAAGTATCATGTCTCCTAATTCATCTGCACTTGTTGGGACAATGGCTATTAAATGCCATTTAAAATTAATTAGATATTGTCATGAGTGAGCACAGCAGCTATTAAAGATAACAGAGGAATTAAATATTTAATGTGAAGGATTTGTGTGTGTGTTTAAGGAATGTGCAAATGGGTGAATTAGGAAGTGAATATTTAATTTTTAACTCAAAGAACTAGGATATTTATAATTTTATATCAACTTTGCTATTTGTAAATTAATACATATTAATGATTTTATCAATGATATATAATGCCATTAAGTATAATTAAAACATTAAGAAGAAATTTAATGTATTTTTTTCTAAACAAAATCTGGAAAAATACTCCAAATTTGGCAAATATTGTTTTATTAAGAAGTACAACAACTTATAGCTGTTTAGTGATTAAATTGTATTTTTTCAAATTAGATGTAGTTATGTAAAGATGTCAACCTTTACAAAACAAAGGATATGAATTTTGCTGTCATGAATGTATAAATATATTTAGTAGACTTATTTTAGATTGACTGAATTTGTTTTTACTAACTAAAATTTACTGAAATAAAAGGAATTACTGTTTTTATAAAAACTTGTGAAAAATAATTTAATACTTATTTACTAGGTAGATTTTTTTAAAAAAATTACTTATTTATGTATACAAGAATAAAGAACTGGTGCACAGGCCAGATGTATAGTGTGAAAGGATTCACCAAAGACAGAGTGGGGAGCAGAACAGGCAGAATGACTGAAATTCACTGCTGAGGGGAGCAGCTGGCAAAACAGAAAAGGTCTGCTGTGCCATGTGGGTCAGCATGGGCTTCAACTTGTGCTGCAATGTCTCTGGATAGCTTCATGGTGCTGTGCTTTAACCCATTGTACCATCAGGTAGGCCCAACTTGGTAGGTTTTGTGAGTTTGACTTAATCTATGATTGTGTACTATGATCTTTGAAATAGAGTGCATCCACTTAGGGGAAGCATGATAAGCTTGGGGGTCTGAAAGCAAATATTCAAGTATAAATTATGTTAATGGTTTACCTAAACATCAATACATTAAACATTATGGTTATTTAGTATGTAATTGACATCTCTGTACTCACAGTGTTTTGTATCAAGAGCCCACTCAGTGCTTAGCTATTATATGAATCTACTGTGTGTCATTGGGCAAGAGAGGAGTTTACAGCCTGGGGGTAACAATGGAGGAATTCTTCATTTCATTTTGTTTTTGCTTATTTTGTATTTCCATATAGTGAAGAGGCTTTGTTGACTATGTTACTTAAGTTTTAATTAAGCTATCCTCAAAATTGACAAGTGACTTTATAAAATTCCTGCAAAGAAAATGCAGCTGAACATACTCATCATGAAAGTGCAAGTGAATTTCAACAAAAATCTTTGCATAATTGGAGATGGAATTGAAAAATTAGCATCCTGAGTTAGTTAAGAGGGGCCAATAATGCACTTCTTTCATTTAGGACTACTTGTCCTTGAGAAGTATCTCTTCAATGGTGATAATTGAACTGGTATCAAAATAAATTGAACTTAAATGGAGAGCGATATCTATATTTCAAATTATTAAATTGATAATTTATAAATAATGAATAGCAAATGTTCAATATTCTGAATTGAATTGTATATATCAATTATTGAATGATAGATATAAGCTTTATAATATTAATAAGATAAAGTAGATATTAAAATTGTGTTCACTCTAGATGATTTCAACTTTCTTTTTGTATTATTTTTTAAGATTTTATTCATTGATGCTTACAAAACTAGAGTACAGGGCCAGAGGTGTGGTGAGTAAGAGGATTCACCAGAGACAGAGTAGGGAACAGAACAGGAAGATCTACTGAAATACACTGCTGAGGGGAGCGGTGGGCAGGACAGGAGAGGTCTGCTGTGCCATGTGGGTCAGCTGTCTGGGGATTGAACTCATGCTGCTGTGGCTTCTGGGACATAGTGCTTTAACCCATTATACCACCAGGAAGAGCCCAATTTCATCTTTCTGAGTGAGTATAAACATCTGTGAAATGACTGTACATACACATCAGTATAATATATAAATTCAGTTACTTTAAAATTATATTCACTGTTGAATATTGGGTCAAAGCAAGCAAAATGATGCTTGTTTTAAAAATATGGGACATAGAGAAATAAAACAAAGGAACCAGAGAGGAAGTGGTTTTGGGGTCAAAAGTAGGAGCAGTCCTGTGGACTACAGAGCAACCTCAGTAGTGGGTGCAGTGTAGTAACATATACCTGAGAGAGAGTGAACCTGTATCTCCAAGTCATATTTCAGGATTGTAAAACTTTACTAGATAAAAATAATTAAAGTGAAATGTGAACTTAGGATAGGAAATTAAATTTAAACAAATTTTGATAATTAGTCTGCTACTGCAGACTAAGGGTTCTCTGCCATCCAATAAGCTGAGGTTTGTAAAACTTTCTTATGTATATGCAAGCTTAAACACAAATGTGTAAAATACATATACACTTGAACCCACCTGTAAGCTTGTGGAGTAATAAATCATTATTCAATAAATATTAAGGAGCTATAGTAAATATAGGTAGAAAATATACAAAGTGTATTTCTTTCAAAGAGACCACAGAATGAAATCCTTATGCTTGCTGTAAAATTATTTTAAAGAAATAAATAGTATAGAGAAAATCAATCTAACAACTCCTGAATAGTACTGATTATAAAACAATCTGATAATTATCATCTGGTAAGAAGTAAACACATGTTTTCTGTATAAATACAATAATGGTTATACAGCTAGAACTTACCTTTTATTCTTATAAACATATGCAATAATATGTATACTGTTAACCTCTATGCAATGAACACTATTATAGTTAAAAATAAAATATTGGTGGTTTATATTCACAAAATGTCAAGAATAAAAACTTTGCTTGATTTTATATACTACCTATTATTTCACAATGCTTGATACCTAGAAAAATGTCTTACGTGTTGTAGGACAATAAACGTTTGTCGACTGAAACCTATTATTAGAATAGCATGTCTTATATATTATTACTCAGTCATGCCAATTATCTCCTTCCCTCGCACACCCCAGCAATCTTTCTTAGAGAACCTGTTATTTTTTGGTTAATGTTGATGGTCAGTTGATAGGCTGACCCTGTCCAATTCACTCTATCCCCTAAATATGCTGGTAGTAAGAGTAGGTGGGACATTACACTTTATTAAACTTGACAGGGTTTCTTGGCTCCCAAACCAGGTTCAGCTTGTAAAGCACTTGGTGTATTCAGAGTAATAGGATGACTAAGCATGCTTTTTATAATGCTTCTTTGAGAATTGTCATGAATAGTATCCTGAGTGAACTTATTCTCCAAAATATTATATTCATGCTGTAGACAGGACAAGGTATAACTAGAAGCTGAGAAACAGATAATTAGTGCAAGAGCTCTAGCTATTTGATTTCTAAACTTAAATGATTAGGTAATAAAGTAAGGCCAACTTTCTCATGACTCACTAAATGAGAGATTACTTAAAAATTAAATTGATCTGGTCTCTCCCTGGTGGCACACAGGATTAAAGCATTGCATTATGAAGCTCTCTGAAGCCACTGCAGCACTGGTTCGATCCCCGGCGAGGGAGCTGACTGGCAATCCTCTTCTTACCTGCCCAATGCTAACCTCAACAGTGCAATTTGTCAATCAGCCTGTTCTGCTCCCCATTTTGTCTCTAGTGAGTCCTCTCACCCACCACATCTCTGTCCTGTACCCCAGTTCTGTAAGCATAAATAATCTTAAAAAAATAAATTGATCTGATTTTCTAGTTTCAAATGATTATTATTCTCCAAGGGAATGTGAACACTCTATCCAATGTATATATCAAATTTGTCAGTTTTATTCTGATTCTATGAATATATAAATAGGAAGACATATTAGAAATATTAGTAAAAAATTGCTAGCAAAATTATAAAAAGACCTTTTAAAATTTATACATTTGCAATAAATATATATAGATATATTCATAAATCACTCACTAAATAATTAATATTAAAGATTATTTAATGTTAAATTTTTTGTGGATTTGTTAATCTTTTGAATTCAGTTGGATCAGCAAATTTCTTATTTTTTCTAGAAATGGTAAATAAAAATTTTCAAGTTTAACCATCTCAACAAAAATATTTTATCTATAAATCATTTCACAAAATTGAAATGTTTGTATTTTATAGAAAAGCCTCAATAGATTATGATTACATTATTTTTATTATAAAATAAGAAAATCTATTTTGAGACTAAAAGTTAGGAAATGCTAAAGAGATTATTTAAGCATTCTAAGTACATGATGTTATAAGTAATTGACATTATTTGTATCAGAGAAATAACACCCATCAAATATTAAATTCTCAGATTCTATATTTGAATAATTTGAAATTAATTTCTCAATCATTCCCTTATATGTACCTGGTCATAGAAATCACAATGCTTCTTAATTAGCATTATGAGAAAAATCAGCATTATAAATAAAATATGGGTGTTTAAGATAGCCTAATAACTTTAATCTTATGTATGTTTTGAATCAGTTGATAAAGAGCATATTTGCTCTCTATATTAGTCAAAGTTTAAAGCTCTTGGTGATTAATCAAAATGGTGAGACAATAACACTAAGTTCCCAAATAATTTTTTCATGTATTTACTATATATTCATAAACATTTATGAACATGTAGATTTTTAAACCATGAAATGTTTTAGTTCATCAGTAACTAAGCTAAAAATCTTCAATGAGGCCATTTAAAATCCTATTGATCAAATTTAATTCCTCTGGGTGATATAAAGGACCCATTTACATTTCCAAGCCTTTAAGGAAAATTGAAAGAAGGGCTTTAACAAACTGTGCAGTTTAGTTACAATTGTTTGCTAACAGAAGACTGATTTTATTTCGTAGCAAGTTAAAATTACCTGTAGCCTCAATACCTTAACTAACATACAGACTTAATTATTTCCTACCGACATGTATGCCTCTATTTATAAATTGTGGACTCTCTGCTTTACAATATGTAGAATAATTAACTAATTTTGAAAATCCGTTCTTAAAACTTAATTCAAGGAAAACCTCTCCACCTGACAAAGGGAATTATTGCCGGAGATTAAACTGCTTGATGTTCTCTATTGTTCTATTTGAGTCAGGAGGGAATATTAATTGAGATGTGCCATGGATTCTGGTTTGTGTTCCATAATGGTTCACAAGTTTCCTGGTGGTCCTTCCAACAGGAGTCATATAAATGTGTGGAATAGGATGGATCATTTCAAACCATAGTAGTTAAGCTTTTGTTCTGTTTGGTACAAAAGGTAATGGTTGGTTGATTTGCTTTATTTTTGTGCTGCTCTGATTTTTTCCCAATACACCCTAATCTCTGCCATTCCTCTGTGAGTCATCAGCAGCTGGAACCAGTGAGACCATAGGAATTTGCTTCTGGAAAAGAGCTCTAATGGATCTTTTACTTAAGTTCAATTCTTTTTAAGTCTAGTAAGAAATACAAATTACAAGGAGAGAGAGAAAAGAAATATTTTGTATTTTTCTGCTTTGAAGAGTCTCCAAATCATGCTGACATATTTGTTTCTATGCAGATGTTTGATGAAAATTAGATGTTTATTCTCAATAATTCTTGCTAACAAAGTCAATTTAGAAAAAAAAGAATATTTTACATTACTACTCAAATTATGCAATTTCTGCTGATTTTATTTTTTATTGATTTTGTTTTATCATGTTTATTTTATTTCACAAATACCAAAATCAATATTTGAGTAATTTTTTCCCACACAGAATCTACCCACTATCTACTAGCCTACATTTGATACAGTTGTTAAAAATCTCCATTAGCTATAAACACTTCTATTTTCTCAACACACAAGGGGACCTTCATTTAGATTTGCAAAGAGAAGCTTAAAATATCTGTTTTCTTGAAGTGGATTAAAGACCTAGACATAAGAATGGAAACCATAAAATACCTGGAAGCAAAGATGTCCAAAACACTACATGACATACACTTCAGTAACATCTTTGAAGATTTCAGCACCCAGTGCAATGATAATGAAGGCAAGGATGAGTAAATGGGACTACATCAAGTTAAAGAGCTTTTGTACAGTGAAAGAGACATTACAAAAAGCAAACGGACATCCCACTGATTGTGAAAAAAAAAAAAAAAAAGAATTCCCCCACAAAACTAGAGATAAAGGATTGATCACAAAGATATACTAAGAAATGATGAAACTTAACAAAAATAAACAAACCCATCAAAAAATGCGCAGAAGAGCTAAAAAGTCACTTCTCCAAAGAGGAAATGCAGATGGCCAACAAGCATATGATAAAATGTTCAACATCACTTGTAATAAGAGAGATGCTAATTAAAACTATAATGAGATACCACCTCACACCAGTGAGAATGGCACATCTTCAAACAACTAGCAACAACATATGTTGGTGAGGATGTGGAGAAAAGGAATTCTCCTGCACTGCTGGTGGGAATGCAAACTAGAACACCCACTACGGAAAACTGTTTGGAAGTTTCTCAAACTGCTAAAAATGTAGATTCCATATGACCCAGCAATCCCACCCCTAGGTATCTACTCAAAGGACACAAAAATGCTGTTTCAAAAAGACACTTCCACCCCCGTGTTTATTGCGTTTTTTTTTTCCCCCTCTCACAGTAGGAAAGACATGGAATCAATCCAAATGCCCAAAAGTAGATGAGTGGTTTAAAAGGATGTGGTACATATACATGATGGAATATTACTCAGCAATCAAAAAGTAAATGCATGTCTTTTGGAGCAACATGGATGAAGCTGTAAAGGATCATGCTTAGTGAAATAAGCCAGAAAAAAAGAAAAAAAAAGAATACCAGATGGTTTCATACATAGCAGGAGTATGGAGGACCAGGGGGGAAAAAAATAATGAACAACTATATATCAGAGACTTTTTTTTTAAAGATGTATTTATTTATGCATACAAGATGTAGGGTATAGGCCAAAGGTGCAGGGTTGGTGAAATAATTTAACAGAGACAGAGTGGGGAGCAGAACAGGTAGATATACTGAAATACACTGCTGAGGGTAGCAGAGGGCAGGTCAGGAAAGGTCTGCCACTCCATGTGTGTCACCTTCCTGGCGAGATATTGAACTCATGCCTCAGTGACTGCAAACAGTCTCATAGTGCTGCGATTTAACCTGTTGTGCCACCAGGGAGGGCATTATACCAGGGACATTTTACAGAGGTGGAGTGGGGAATGGGGTCAAAAATGGTGGTGGAGGGGAGGTGCACTGGGCTATGGTGATGGCATATGGGTGAACTGGTAGTGTGAAGTCCAAGGGGATTACAACTGAAATGGAAAAAGTCACAAAATGATGTAAAAAAAAACATTAAAAAATATTTGTATTCTCTCTGTCATATTAAAAAAGAATTAGCAAGCCAGGATGTTTTGATATGAGGGTCTGATGTTCACTTACTTATATCAGAGCTTAGGCTATAAATTTTACTATAGAGGAAGCAGTCTGGTTCACGTGCAGTAAAGGTTCTGGCTGATTTAACAACATTCTGAATAAGCGAGTTCAAATGGTAGGGTTCTGCTTTTATTTAATTCTTCATGTGCAATCTTGGATTTCTTCAATTAAAACAGGATTTTATAAAAAAGTTAGAAAGTATTACAGCATGTCTATTAATAAATTATTTTAGAGGCAGCATAAGGAAATTTGCAGGAATTACAGACATAGATAGCAGCATATCTTTGCTGACTGGAAGTAAGATAAGACAAGATCTCACACAGCAGTTTCAAAAGAGAACTATGTCAACGTTGAGATCCTGCTCCTCTCTCTGTCCTCTTTACCTTTACAGACTTAACTTCATTAGATGATCCATTTGTGTTTCTTTGCTGTCAATTCCCATTTCAAATTCCACTGTGTCTTGGTTGACCAGGCAGCTTCATCTACTGAACCCATTCTACAAAGGGCATGTTTCCTGAGACTCAAACCACTCTTCCTTTCCTAAATATTTTAATGATAATATGTATAAAATGATCTAAGGATTTTCAACAAAAGACACCAACAACTGTAAAAGTTCAGTGTAGATTATACATCTCCATTTTAAAATAGTCCAATATTTTGTTAGAATAAGTAAGATAGGAAAGAGTATGAAAAATTTGATAAATTATTAATTCATAAAACTCATTTTTCCATTCTGCTTTCATCATATCTCAAAAAATGAAATAAATATTTCTGTAGACTGAAAAATTGATTCAAATTTTATATACATTTATATATATATTTCTAAAATGGAAATTGCTCACCTTTATGATAATATTTTTTTTTATTTATTGAGGTTGTGTCAGTTCAAGAAACATACGTGATTTATTGGTAGATTTATAGGGTTTGTTTTTATTCAGTTTTCTTTGTTATTTATTTTATTTTTGTTTATCTATCTTGCATACATGAGTGAGATCATCAAGTATTTGTCTTTCTCCCTCTGACTAATATAACTTAGCATAATTTATTTCAGTTTCATCCATGGTGAGGTAAATGGCAATATTTAATATTATCTTATGAATGAATAATATTTCACTCATAGTAATTCTCTCATCAGTCATAGGCAATTAAAATTTTTCCATAACCTGACTATTGTAACTAATGTTACAATGAACATAGGCAGATATTAGGCATATTTCCCTTTGATGTGCTGTTTTTGCATTACTTGGCTAGATGGATATCTAGGAGTGGAATTCCTGTATTATATGGTAGATCTAGACTTAATATGAGTTTGTTTGTCTGCTTGTATGTTTTTTTAAAATGGCAATCTCATCAACACAATTCTTAATCTTTGATATGGGCCATTCTCAGAAGTGTGAGGTGGTATATCTGTATGACTTTGATTGGCATTTCCCCAGTGATAAGCGGTTTTGAGCTTTTTTTTTTTAATGCCTGTTTGCCACTTGTCTCTCCTCTTAGGAGCAGTGTCTGCTTAGCTCTTCTGCCTAGTTTAAAACTGAGTTGTTTTCTTTTAGTTGAGATGGAGTTTTTGTAAGGCTTTGATATTTGGCTTTTGTTAGATACACAATGTGCAAATATTTCTTCTCATTCTGTGGGGTGTCTTTGTTTAAACAAAAGAGTCCTTTGCAGTGTAGAAACTTGTGTAGTCTCATTTGTTTATTTTTGCTTTTGCATTCTTTGCTATTGGAGTCAAGTTCTCAATACAAAAAAATGTTGTGGATTGTCTTGTCTGTGTTTTTATTTTTTCTGGAAACTTTATGATTTCATATTTTACAATCTGAATTCAATTTCAGTTAATTTGTATTATCAAATTATTAATTGGTATGTGATTGTAGCCTAAATCTTTGCGGTTCACACAATGTTCCTGTGTATTTGAGAAAAATATGTAATTCACTCTTGGTGAATGAAGCACCCTACAAATATCTTCTAAGCCTATGGTATAAATGTTCCTTTAAGATTAATGTTTTTGGGGAACAGGCAAGATGGCGGCAGAATAAAGACACCAAGAGGACTACATCCAAACTCGCACGGGATTATATAAAAATGGACTATAGACTTACATGCTACAACTTTCAACCCAAATGAGAATGCCCTGAACTCACTAGAAGGAAAATAACCCAGGGAGAAACGAGATTGGGGAGTTCCCATAAGGGAAGCCACACAAGCCGGATAAGCTGAACCCTACAACTTTGATCAGGGAATGCCAGCGGCTTCCGACTCGCTCCGCTCCTTTAAAAATCTAGGCTCCCGGACTCCAGAAAGCACTGCAGAGGGAAACTGCCTGAAGCAGCTGCAGCTGCTCACAGCCTTTTGTCCCAGCCCTGCTACCACCCTGGAGATAAACTGAGACAATTCAGCGAGGGACAAAAAACCAAATTGTGGGAAAAGGCTGCAGCTCTGAACCAGAGACCCAAGGATACCCTGAAGAAGGGTTGCTGACCTTTGCCCCAGCAGCCAAAGATGTGTTGCCATCCTTTGCCCCAGCAGCCTGACAAAACCCTGGATATAAACTGAGACAAGAAAGCTAGGTGAGTGGATCCCAAGCTGCTGCAACGGGGGTGGGGGGAGGAGGGGAAAAACAAACAAACAAAAACAAAAAACTGCTCTGCTTAGAGCCCGGGAGGCAGAGGAACTCTAGCCCTACCACATCTCCTACCCCCACAACAGAGATCTAAGACTAGGCAACATTGGGGTTTGTTCAGTTCTTGGTGCCATTCTTAGGGCGTGGTCAACAAAACTCACAAAGCCCCTGAGTTAAAGGGGGAGGGTGGGAAAACATACAGGACCCAACCACAGGCCCAACCCTATGATAATGCAGCAATTTTAACAATCTTGCATGGGCACATTTAACATAGAGAGGTCCTAGGAAGTGCCTCAAACAGGGAGACTTGCTCAGGGGTCTACCTGCTTACCACATCTACCCAAAAAAACCGTAGTAAAACCCTGGAGTTAAAGAGATACAGCTGGGCTCTGTGAAAGGACCTCAGACAGTGGGGAGGCACTGCTCAGGGAGGGACTATTTGGACTAAACAAATTGAGCCCTGAAAGCTTAGAGGGAGGAATGGTAGCCTGCTCAGCTGGGAAGATTTCAGCCCCCTGGCACTTCCCTGCACACCTGTGGGGAGGGGGCGATCCCACCACCACAACAGAGGTCCAAAGACTTGGGAGCCAGAAAAGCTCACAGTACTTAGACTGTAAGCAAAGCCAGCCACCGACTCAGCCAAAGGCCCAACTCCAGGGAGAACTACAACACTACTAATACTTCATAACCACCACGGGCACACCAAGCATAGAGGGAACCTGGGACATACGAATGCTACAAAGATCAAAAGACACCTTCCAGAAACATGGCCTCAACATGTTACTAGAAGAGGCTGAATAACACAAGAGACCCCTGACTATTACCAGTTGAGACAACAGACACAATTACACACAGTGGGGGCTGGGAAAAACAACACAACTCAGAATACCCTCCACAACTGAAGTGTCTGGAAGTCCCTCAGCTATTCCAGAAAGAACATCCCCCCACCCAAAGAAAAAAAAAATGCCGGCCAATAATAGCAACACCGTATCTCAGCGAATAGAAAGTAT
>NW_004567115.1:1796807-1797340 GCF_000260355.1 Condylura cristata | reverse complement strand
GCCACAATAGTGAAGACAAAGATAAATAGATGGGACTACGTCAAATTAAAGAACTTCTGTACAGCAAAAGAGACATTACAAAAAATAAACAGCCCAATAATTGGGAAAATATTTTCTCACACAAAAGTAGTGATAAAGGACTGATCACAAAAATATACGGAGGACTGCTGAATCTTAACAAAAATAAAGTAAACAACCCCATCAAAAAATGGGCAGAAGAGCTAAAAAGACACTTCACCAAAGAGGAAATGCAGATGGCCAACAAGCATATGAAAAACTGTTCAACATCATTCGTAATAAGGGAGATGCAAATTAAAACCACAATGAGATACCACCTCCCCCCAGTGAGAATGGCACATCTTCAAACAACTAGCAACAAAAAAATGTTGGCGAGGATGTGGAGAAAAAGGAACTCTCCTGCACTTTTGGTGGGAATGTAAACTAGCACAACCACTATGGAAAACTGTTTGGAGGTTCCTCAAACTGCTAAACATGGAGCTTCCCTACGACCCAGCAATCCCACTCCTAGGTAT
>NW_004567115.1:1789643-1796362 GCF_000260355.1 Condylura cristata | reverse complement strand
CAAAAACGGGGGTGGGTTGGTGAGGGAAGTGCACGGGAGTTTGGTGATGGCACACGGGTGACATGGTGATGGGAAACCCGCGGGGATTACAATTGAGATGGAAAAAAAATGTACAAAATGATGTAAAAATAAACTGTTAGAAAATTAAAAAAAGGTTATTGTTTCTTTGTTGATAATCTGCCTGGTTGATTTGTCAATTGATGAAACAAGGATGCTGAAGTAATCTACATCTATTTTGCTAACACTGTCTCTTTTTGTATTTTATACTATGTATCACTTATATTTTGATGTTGATCAGTTATTACAGTTTCCTTCCTGACAGTCTAGGAAGTTTTCATTTTTCTAAAGATATTTCCGTTTTTCCAGATTTTCTAACTTTTTGATATAAAGATATTCAGAGTAGTATTTTATGTGCCATTGTATTGCTGAGGCATCTACCTCATTTTTTTATTTTATATATCAGGGTTTTCTCCATTTTTATTAGTAAATCTAGATAGAGTTTTATCAATTTTGTTGTCATTTTGTTTCATTGACATTTTATCTTTTTAGCTTCTAAATTTTTCCAGCCTAATTTTTACTATTTCCTTAATTTCACTTGGTTTTTGTTTCATTTATACTCTACTTCCTTAAGATATAGTAATAGATTATTTATTGGAGTTTTAATTTATTGCTTGAAGTGTTCCTATGTTGCTGTTACTGTTTTGCTATGTATCATTAGTTTTGCTATGTTGTGACTTCATTTAGAACCCACCCCCATCCTCCCATCTCATTATTATTTAATTCCTTGCTTGATTTCTTTATTAACCCAACAGTTCATCCAATATTGTGTTCAGTCTCCACAAGTTATTAGTTTTTTCCTATGTTCTTTCAATTATTGATTTCCTGCTTAAAATCATTATGATCACAGAAAATATTTAATACAATTTCAATCTTCATGAATTTATTGACACCTGTTTTGTATCCCCAAAAGTGATCTATCCTGGAAAATATTTCATGTGCTTTTAAAAAGAATGTGTACTGAATCACGGGGTTGTATAGAGCCCTATAAATATCTCATAGCCCCAGCTGCACTGAATGGGGGTTGGGGGTGATGGACACACACACATTAAGAGCAACAGGTCTGCAATTGGGGTAGGAAAATGTTTTAATTTATTAAGTAATTATAATTGGTAATACAATCCCAAAGAGAGAGAGGTGTCTGCAATACATAGCCCCCTACAGTTGTTGATGCAGACACATTCAGAGCTTCTGAGACCCAGACACAGTGGATGAGGTAGCAAAATGGATTGACACCCAGGGCAGAGAATACACTGTGTTGGTGAGCTCCAGATGTAGGAATTTGGAGCAAAAATTATTGGTTTGAGCCTGAGGTTTTCAATATAAACAGTTGGAGCCTCAAAAAGGCAGGGGGAAGCAGGACAGAACACACAGGGCTACTGATAAAATAGGCTATTACTCAACACCAAGTCAGGACTATTCAAAACACCTGCCATCCCTCGCCCAAGGGATGAAACAATTAAGTGTATGATCAAGTTAGAGCTCAAGAACCTGTAAATAATAGGAGCAAACAAGCCAGTATAAGGCTCTATGCTGGAAAAGAAACAACTCCCAGATTGTGACCCAGTATCAGCTACAAGTTGTATCTAATGTTGCAACCACTGCTTACAAATAGGGTACAGTTAAGTAGACATGACAATATAAAACTTAGGAACTGACCCATAGGAGCAGATTACTGTGGATATCTACCACATAACTCTTGACCACAGCACAAAAGGAAATAGGAATTTTGGAGTTGAGATCCTTTCTTGCCTACTGTCTCAAATAGCACAGGTCCCCCAACTCCTTTCATTTTATCATGAAAGGACACATTTCATCTTTTCTTGCGAGTAAATAGTATTCTGTTGTGTTTACCTATGATATCTTCTTAATCTAATCCTCTAGTAGTTGTATAAGTTTGTTTAAATGCTCTAGATATCGCAAATATTGCTGCAATAAAATTACAAGCACATGATATTTTGACTTGACTGTTTCATGTTCTTCAGATGAATGCCCCAAATTGGGATTTCTGGGTCATGTGATTTTTCCCACTGCTAGTTGATTAAGGTAAGTCTAGATAAGTTTCCAAAATGGTTCTACAGTTTACATTTCCACCGAGAGTGTAATACAATTACTCTTTCTTCACTTTCCAACACTTTGCTAATGTTCCATTCTCAAGAGTCTGTTTAGTGTTTTTTTAAAAATTCTTTTTAGCTTAGTAAATAAATATAATATTCTAGTCTTAAGGTTTATGGTTTTCTGAATAGGAGTTAGGTAACTCCTTGCTATAATTGTAGTTGTCACAGACAAAAATTCCACTGTTGTCTTTGTTTCTCCTCCCTTCTGTGTTCAGGTTTCCTTAGGCATAACTACTTTATGACTAGACATCACTCTTTTAGAGTTATGATCAGCAGTTGTTGTTTTTTTTTTTATTTTAATTAATTTCACTTAATGTTTTCCTTTATGGATTGTACATTTGGTGTCCTGATCAAAAAGCCTCAATATGAGTTTATGATGACATGCTACATGCCTTTTTTGAGTACTTTATTATTTTCCATCTATATTAGTTCTACTATCTTTCTAGAAATATTTTCTGTTTGTAGGAAGAGGTAGTAGGTCAATTTTATAAAATTTTAAGTAGATCAATTTCTAGAATTGATTTCACTAATTGGGACAATCTAAGGATATAAACTGCACAATACATGAAATTACTCTCCACTCGGCATAGCACCACACTTGTTCCACAGGTATTCAGATATATGTGAGTTTGACTCATACCTATTTGTCTTTTCTTGTATCAACCTTTTATAATTCTTCTGTAAAAATAGTAGCACATCTCTTTAATCTTCTTCAAGTATACCCTGACCATTCTTGACTGTGTGTAACTTTTACAATAAGTTAACGTCAAAGAAATAGTTTTGGAATTTTGTAGTATGTTCTGACTTTAAAAATAAATTCAGGAAAAATTATATCACTATATTGTTGTGTTTTCTGATTTGTAAAGTTGGTATATCTCTTCATTTGCCTATATTTTCTTTATTCAATCTACTGTTGCCTAATGTTTTCATCTGTGTCAACTATCTTAAATATTTGATAATTTTTATATAATTGAAAATTAGAGAAATGTTCTTTTAAAAAAGAATTACTGCTATTGTTTAGAAGCTGATGTGCTGTGTTTTTATTTTTTTCTAGTAACATTGCTCAGTGGTCTCTGGTAAAGTATTTGTATCTGTTACTTTTGGATTTTTTTTTTTAAAGATTTATTTATTTGTGCATACAGAACTGGCCAGAGACTCAGGGGCGGTGAGAGGCTTCACCAGAGACAGAGTGGGGAACAGAACAGGCAGATCGACGAAGTACACTGCTGAGGGGAGCAGTGGGCGTGTCAGGAGAGGTCTGCCACGCCATGTGGTCACCTCCGGGGCAGGCGGGAATCGAACTCATGCGGAATAGGCTTTAGATTCTCAGTGCTGTGCTTTAACCCACTGTGCCACCAGGGAGGGCCACTTTTGGATTTTTTTAATGTATTAATTTAATTTTTGAATTACAACTGTTCTGTTTTGTTTTTTTTTTTTTGCCTTCCTTTTTTTTTTTTTTCTGGTTATTCTGAAGTAGTTAAGTATTCTGTAATTTGTAGTCACAGTATTTCTGCTGTCATGCAGATTAGTAAGTAAAACTATGAGAAAGAAGCTAAATAGTTTTCTTTGAGAATACTGCAATCATGAATGCAGCTTTCTAGTGTTTTCCACTATACCGCATCAGTGTTGTCAACTATAGTTGCATTAGTACACAATTAGAAAATGAGTACTTAACACAGAAAATTGCAATACCCCACTTCATTCACCACCACAATCACCAACATCCCTCTAGGGGAATTGGAGATAAGTTGGTGTATTTCTTGGTAACTATGTGTTGTATTAATTCTCCTGCCCTATACTTTCCTTAATTTAAAAAAAAAGATTTATGTATTTATGCATACAGAACTGGGGTACAGGCCAGAGGTTCAGGGGCGGTGAGAGGACTCACCAGAGACAGAATGGGGAACAAAACAGGCAGATGGATGAAGTACACTGCTGAGGGGAGCAGAGGACGGGTCAGGAGAGGTCTGCCATGCCATGTGGGTCACCTCCAGGGTGGGGATCAAACTCATGCTTAAGTGGCTTTAGCTTCTTAGTACTGTGCTTTAACCTGCTGTGCCACCAGGGAGGGCCCCTTATACCCTATACTTTCTAAAGATAGCTAGATTCAGCAAAATTGGAAGCCCAGTATTGAACACATTCCATTTGAAATTAGCTTAGTGTTGAACATAATAGTGTTAGACCTTTCTGTTTAGTATAAATATTCTGGGTTTTTTATTAGCTAGTTTTAATCATTCAAAAGTATCACCATTTTTAAATAAAACTAACTTGTACTTTTTTTGAGAAAAATTTAGGTCAGAGGGCTGGTTTGGGGGCAACATTCTGCTTCAGGGTCTGCTGTTGGGTTCACAGATTATAGGTATGTTAACAGGTTTATATGATGTGGTTTATGCAACAAATTCCCAGGGAGGTTCCTGATGGATCTCTGGTGTGTCTCTGAGCAGGCACAAAAGCTCTGGACAATGACTAAGAGAAGCTGAGTGAGTTTATCCTATGTCAGGATTCAAACTCTGACCTGATATTTGGAGCCAGAGGCAGGGATAGGTGTATCTCCCATCAGTCTCTAGGTAGGATAGGTGTATCTCCCATCAGTCTCTAGGTAAGAGTGATTAGCCCTGACTATAGCTGGGGGATTTGGAGCCAAATTATAGTTACAGGACCATTTTGAAATCTGCAGAGAAGTCATGGTTGATGGGTTTACCTGCAAGGTCACAGATAAGTATTTTTCTTAATGGGACTCTGGAGACTGAAATTTTCCTGGACCACAGTTGAGAGGGATTGAATCCAAGTCAACAGGTCATTTAATATCTGCTATCATTCTGAGTTTTTCTGGTCTATCTCTAGCATGGCACAGGTAGCCACATCTCCTGGTAGGTCCCAGAAAGGCTGAACTATTTGGGAACTGAGGCTGTAAAGGGCTGTATCTAGGTTATAGAATCATTTCAGAATATAAAGTCATGAATTGGCAAACTTACCTCTGGGAGATCACTGGTGAGTGTGATTGGCATTCAGTTACAGAGTCATTTCATGGTCTATATTATGGACTAAAGATTATAGGTCTATTGCCTATAACTCTTCCTCTGTACCTTGACGCAGGTTCTGGTGGCAGAACCAAGAACAATGTCGCAACTATGTCCATAGCAGAATGAATCTGTTTCCCAGTCTGTGACTGGGACTATAATCACTAAGACAATGACTTAACTACTTGGGCACAGGTCTGACAAAAAAAAAAAAAAAAAAAAAGCTAAACTAAATAATCATAATTTCAAAAGGTCTTGAATTCCAATGGATTTCATTCATAATCTCCTACCTGGATCTCAAGGCTCCCTCAAAACCACATTTTACCTTTTGGGTGGCTATCAAGTTATAGCCGTTGAGGGTTATGAGTGAGAATCACCTATTCTACCACAGCAAGTGGTATCATGCTTATGCCACTCTCTCAGAGGGAAATTAAATGAGTATTGGTAAATGAAGGAAGGCTTATATGACTTGATGGAAAAACAAAGCTAGTTGGATGTGGGGGCCACTAGCGGAGCCACCTCAGCTGTGGCCAGACAACATAGCCAAAGACAGTGCCAGAGGGGGAGCTGTCCGGCCAATCACTGAGCTGTTTCTTTCTCCCTTGCTAACACTTCTGGAAGCTTAGTCTGACAGCACAGGCCAGGAGCAGCCCCTGCCATCCGATTTCTCCCTCAGCAACTCTTCCCCCTAGCTCAGTTTGCCCAGAGAATGAAAGAAGCCTGGAGACCCTCCAAGCGGCCCTGCTACTGCTCATTGCTAGTGCCGATACCGCCACCAGCGTCACCAACTCCTCGTTTTCTCCCACCTCTTCTGCAAGAAACAGCTACACATTTTTTTTTAAGATTTTTTTTTTTATTTGTGCATACAGAACTGGGGTACAGGCCAGAGATTCAGGGGTGGTGAAAGACTTCACCAGAGACAGAGTGGGGAGCAGAACAGGTAGATCTATAAGTACACTGCTGAGGGGAGCAGCGGGCGGGTCAGGAGAGGTCTGCCTTGCCATGTGGTCACCTCCGGGGCAGGCGGGAATCCAACTCATGCGGAAGTGGTTTCAGCTTCTTAGTGCAGTGCGCCACCAGGGAGGGCCAACAGCTACACATTTTGATGGTTAAATTGGATGTTGTTGGCAAGACTAGCATTGTAAACTGAAATTAGGGGAGGTAATCAACCCCATTCCTATTATTGGTTTTAATGTGTTGGGGCCAAGTTAAAATTAGTCTTCTCTGGAGGTGTTACTTCCAAAATGTCCAGGGTCTTATTTTTGTGATTGCTAGCAATGACTGTAAAAGAGCTGAGGAAGTAGCAGAAATGCTGCACAAAATGCTTTAGGAAGATCAGTTGCAAGATGCAGTATTGCTAAATTTTGCGAAGAAACAGGATTTGGCAAATGCTATGACCATCAGTGGAATGAGAGATAAACTCGTTCTTCAGTGTCCTTGTAACAGAGTTTGCTATGTTCAAGCCACTAGTGCTACACAAGGAACTGGCCTATGTGAGAGTCTGGATGAGTTGTCGAAGGAGCTT
>NW_004567115.1:1780176-1789123 GCF_000260355.1 Condylura cristata | reverse complement strand
AAAAAAAAAAAAGTAACCATTTCTACCCTTAAACCTCAATGTCTGATCATAGCTATCATGACACCTTAAAATAAATCTGTTGGGAATGTTTTCTGGGTGCATATCAAGTGTTTGAAAGTTATCCCTGTGCTGCTTTACTAATACATGTATCATTTCTGGGACAGTCTGCTGATTTGAAAGTATAGCAACTTGTTTTCTCCCTTGCCAGATTTTTTTTTTTTTTTTCTAATGCTGCTTGTGCCAGCCAGGGAAAGGCTTTAAAATACTATCAGATCTCTTACATTGAGGAACTAATTTTTCCCCCATTCTTGACTCCTGGTTTCCATCAGTCAAACTTAACCTTGGTGTGGTATGGATTTGGTAGCTAATTCTGTACTGGTTACATAGAATCCATTTTGATATAATTTTTAATATTCAGCAGGTTTCTTCTTTAAAGTTGTATTTTTTTGTTGTTGCATATTGCTTTTGATATCAACCTCTGCACTGTACATCACAATTTTGCTGATGTTTTAATTTTTTATTGGTGAACATATCTTTAAGAGACTTTGGAAAACTCATGAAACTCAATAAATAAACTTTATATCCAATTTGTAAGTATTTCTAATAATATCATGTATAAGTGTTGTACATTTATATAATAATAACATTTTAACATAATAATAACATACATAATAATAACATTTTTGAAGTGCTATAGGAAAATCGGGGATAATTAGTTCAGAGGATTTTTAGAGCAGTGAAATACCCATGTGATACCATAATAGTATATATATTTCATTATACATTTGTCCAAACTTATAGAATAGCTGATATGAGTGGTTAAGCTTTAGGTAAACTATGAACTCTGGATGATGATGCTGTGTTAATGTAACTTATCAATAATCACAAATGTACCTTTTTTCTTGAAAGAAGATGAGAATGGTAGGTTTTGAATTTGTGGAGGCAGGCAATCTATGGAAAAACTGTACTTCCACATTTTCTGTGAACATAAAATTGCCCTAATAATAGCTAACCTAATAAATTCTAATCTAAAATGTTATGTAAGATGTTTCTTGTATATTTGTCAAGATGATAATATATTGAAAAATATATGGATAAATATAAGTTTCCTAATATTGAATCACTTCTGTATTTATTTACTTGACCAGCTAAACAATAATGAAGTAATAATATATTAAAGCATTCAAATTAGTTCTCTAGTCCTGATCATTTTACTAAACATATGTGTATGAGGAGATTAACTTTGTTTTCTTGGGCAGAGAATCAAATCACTGACCAAAAAAACTGTTATTTTTTATTCTTAAAATGTATACAAATTACTTTTATAAATATTACTTAGAAACTTTATAAAATAAAATCTTCATAAAATCATTACACTTACAAAATTTAGGAGTGGTGTCATTCAGTGGCAATGGCTTCATGTTTGCTAATATTTAATTGTTACTGTTTATTTATAGGTAATTTTGTACCCTTTGGTTTTCTGACTATCCTCCTTATATTTTTATCAGTTTAGATTTAAAAGCAAGTGAGTTTTATTTTGTAAAATAACCTGTAAAACAGTTTAAATTTATAGTCTTCTAACCTTTGAATGTATGAAAGAACTCCATAGTGAAACTCTATGTCTAGAGACTTACAGATCGTTAGTTAGTTATATTTGTCAAGTCATTAGTTTTATTTCAACATGTTGGCATAGATTACACATATATGTATAATATATATAATCTCTCAATTTATTTCTCTGGATATATAATCTGTATTTATATTGTCATGCAAAATTGCCATCTTTACCACAGTCCTCACATACATAGTGTGCACATGGTATTTCACAGGGGGATGCTGACTCTGACGGAAGAAGAGGCTTTTCCCCAGATGGACATGTTAACAAATTCTTGCCAAACTAATAAAGAAAGAAATAAAAGTGCATCCTTCTCTTGACCCAATTAGGATAAATTTATTTTATTTTAGTTAATATTCTGTTATTTTAACTTAACTAGAAGATAAATAATAGGCAAGTGAATCTTTGTAGGGAAGTAGTTATTTTCTAAACTAGCATAATATTTCTGGAATCTTTGCTGGTTATATCCAGAGCAGATGTAACAAAGATCATGTTTATTAAAAGTCCCTTTGCTTTATCCTAGATTACTTTTCAAGATCTAGTACTTTACTCTCCTTATTATTTCCTCTTCACCACGTTTTTCCTCATTTTAAATTCTCCATTGAGACTGCTTACCAAGTTGATTATCCCCAAACTCTCACTTTATAAGTTAAAAAAAAAAATAGTACATTCAATTACCCTAGAACAAATATAATTTATAAAAAAAATAATTTGCAGTGCTAGCTCTTTGGAGGGACTTTTACCCTCCTCTGTGAATGTGTCTAATGAGGGAATGTGCATGAGAGAGGAATATATGATTTGAGTTCCCAGATTGCTTGCCCTATTTAGTATTATTATTTTTAAAGTTGCAATTAGTATTAACCTTAAGATATAAATGGAAATCTGTGATGAATTAAAAAAGTTAATAGATGTTAGCATTCTAATTAACCGGGGTTTGATCTTTCAAGAATGGTTTTCACATGTAGTCTTTGGAAGACATGCACATCTTAAGGATATCTGACTGTAGTTTTGCATCATAAGTAAGAGAAGGATTTCCATTGAAAAAACACAAACTGTCCTACTTTGTATCCCACAATATTAGAGTTGGAAGGAAATGACATTAAGTCTGAGTCACACTTAGCCTCACAGATATGGTTCATCTCTTCTGAAGTTAAGTGAGAACAGTGTACAACAGAAGTTTGAGTGGGCTGCAAGAGAAGCCATACTAGAATTGGAAAAAACATTTCCACCTCAAGCTAAAAAGTATGACTGTTAGATTAGAGATAAGAAGAATATAAAATTTCTGGTAAGGTTATTTGTTGGGTGGTACAGAAAAAAAAAAAAACACAGAAAAAAACAAAAAACTAAGATTAGAGTACAAACTACTGAAAAGAATTCCAGAGAAAAATATATAAAACAGTGAAAATAAATACTGTAATTGACATTTGTTCTGGCATAACTTGGGCAAAAATACACATAGACACTATACTTAAAACTGGCAACACCCGGTGTTGGTAATGGTACCAAAATGGCATCCTTCATATAGTGCTTGTGAACATGTAAGTGGGCAGGGCCACTAAGCAGGGCTACAAATGTAATTTAATTATGAAATATAACAATGCTATTAGATGTTTAATTATAATAAAAATAAAACCTGCCATGAGGATATAGACATGACAAAAATATTTATGTAAAACATACAGATTTTCTTACAAACATTGTCTACAATTTTTAAAAAGGACACAAATTAAATTATGAGTGATAATGGATAAACAGTTTAAACAAATTAAGACACATCAACACAGTAGGGTACTATACAGTATTTTCAATAAAGAGTTTTAAATACAGGGCAAGTTATGTAAAGCAAAAATATATTTATAGAGGAAGAAAACATTTCTCAGTAAGAAAAAGAGCAATTTTTACTGCATTAAAATGTTTGCCTGCAGATATGGAAATGAAAAATATCAAGAATGAAATGATAATCTGGTAAAGTGAATCCTCTGACACCCCCCGCACCTCTGGCCTGTACCCCAACTCTGTGTGAATAAATAAATAAATCTTAAAAAAAATAGTATGAGTTGTGGTGAGGGTGAACATATATATCTGGTTTCAGTCTGTTTTACTCAGTGTGGAAAATGGTAACATATTTGAAGATTTATATGAGAAGAGCCATACAAATTTTAGATGTATTTATTTTTAACTACCTCTCCAGTTACATTCATAGTTTTTTAAAAATTAAATTTTTAAAAAAATTATTTTTCAGTGTTTTTGATTGTTTTCAGTTTTCATATACACCTATGTACTTTAAAATATTTTTCTCTTTAACAAATTTGTATATTTTCCAGTTAATTTCAGATTTCCATTTTTTTAAAAGATTTATTTATTTATTTGCACAGAACTGGGGTACAGGCCAGAGAGGATTCACCAGAGACAGAGTGGGGAGCAGTACAGGCAGATTGACGAAATACACTGCTGAGGGGAGCAGCGGGCGGGTCAGGAGAGGGTTGCCAGGCCATGTTGTCACCTCTGGGGCAGGCAGAAAATGAACTCATGCAGAAGTGGCTTAAGCTTCTTTGTGCTGTGCTTTAACCCGCTGTACAACCAGGGAGGGCCAGATTTCCATTTGTTACTTTTTTTTTTTTTTAAATTTCCTCTTTAAGGTAGGGTGTTGGGAGTTGCAAAAAAACAAATGTTAGCCCAGCTCAGATCAACTATTCCACATTAATAATCCTCCAAGTCACTCCACACCCTGCTGACTCAGCAACTACAAAATACTTGAGGCTGAAACCAAAACTCAAAACAAATAAATAAATGAGTAAATAAAAACAAATATGAAAGATAATAAATACAATAGTAAAATATAACTTTATCAGATAAAGACTTTATATGGCTATCATAATGAGATTCAAAGAGATGGAAGAAAACTCAGAGAGGAAAGTCAAAGAATTACAAAAGCACTCCAAAAAGGTATATCAAGGATATACAACAAAACACAGAAAAAAAAAATTGATGATCTCAAAAGAAGAATCAATGAAAAGTGGATAGAAATTGAATTTTTAAATAAGAAAATATCAGAAATTCAACTGGTAAAGAGCTCAAGATTTTAGAAAAAGTTGAGGAAGTAGGATAGACCAAATATATGATTGAACCAAAGATCTTGAAGATAGTAGAACATTAAGGACCAAGTTGAAGAAGGGAGAGAAATGAGATTAAAAATAAAAATGAAACAAAACAATACCACAGCATTATGAAAACTAATTAAAAAATCATGGAATCCTCAGAAGTGGAGGGAGTAGAGAATATATTCAGGGAAAACTTCCCAAAGCTGGGAAAGGAATTATATACACCAATCCATAAGCTAAAAGAGCAGCTGGTTACCTAAATGCAACAAGATAGATATTCTGCGAGATATACTTTCATATAAGAAAAAATAAAGAACTTTCTAAATAAACAAAAGTCAAAATATTTTGCAAAATATAGACTTCCCTTTATAAGGAATGTTGAAAGGAACATGCCTATCTATGCCAAAGAAAATAATTTAAAATTTAAATAAGGAAAAATTTAAATAAGGAAATAGAATTAAAAAACTAAGGGAAAAATAGCAATAGCAGCAAATGCCCACATATCAATAATTATTATAAGATTAATAATTATTAATAAATTTTAATAAAGTCAACTGAACTTGAAAGTCAAAAAGCATGGAATGGGTGATCTGATCTAAAAACAAAATGTAACATTGTATTATTTTGGGACAACATATCTGAATTCCAAAAACAAACATAGATAAAAGTAAATGGCTAGAAAATATTCATAAAGGTAAGTGGGAACTCCTTCTGAAAAATAAAAAAAAAAAGAAGAGGGTAGGATGGTCATACTGATATCAGCTAAAGTAAACTTCCTATTAACAAAAGGTATCAAGAGTTTCAGAAGTAGACATTAAGTAGTGATTAAAGTATTAATATATCAGGAAGACATAACATTCATTAGTATAGTTAACTCATACAAAGGAACATTAATATATATAAGAAAATTATTAATATACCTGAAAATAGATATTTGCCACAACACAGTAGTGTATAGGAATTGAGCAATCCACTTACATCAACCAGCGAGAATATAAAACAATACACAAGAGATTTAAATGAAAAATTAAATCAGACGGGGCTATGAAACAATTACAGAACATTATATGTCATCAAAGTTGAATACATATTCTTCTCAAGTGCATATATGTTATTTCAAGGACAGAGAACATGTTGAATCACAAGTGTGAATGGATTCATAAAAATTGAAATTATATCTGGTATCTTATTTGTCAACAATGATATTAAAGTAGAAAATAATGACAAGAATAGGAAAGTGTTCTGATATGTGGAATTTGAATATCAAACTATTCAAATTATATTAACAAGGAAATCAAAGAAGCAATTAAAAATAATACTTGGAGACACAAAACAATGAAGACATGGCATAGCAGAACAGAGCAAGAACAGCACTGAGTTGAAATATAGAACAATAAAGGTTTGGACCCTTCCTGGTGGTGCAAGGGGTTAAAGTGCAGCTCCATGAAGTGATCCACAGCCCCTGCAACACTAGTTGGATGGTCAGGGATGTGACCCGTAAGTTGTGGCAGACCTCTCCTGTGACCTATTCAGTCAATCTGCCTGACCTGCTCCTCACTCTGTCTCTCACCCCCTGCTCCTCTGCTTGTACCTCAGTTCTTGTATACATAAATAAATAATTTTTTTTTAAGATTTATTTATTTGTGCAAACAGAACTGGGGTATAGGCCAGAGGCTCAGGGGCAGTGAGAGGCTTCAGCAGACACAGAGTGAGGAGCAGAACAGGCAGATCAACGAAGTACACTGCTGAGGGGAGCAGCAGGTGGGTTAGGAAAGTTCTGCCGCGCCATGTAGTCAGTCACCTCCTGGCAGGCGGGAATCAAACTCATGCAGAAGTGGCTTTAGCTTCTCAGTGCTGTGCTTTAACCCACTGCGTCACCAGGGAGGGCCAATAAATAAATAAATATTTAAAAAAAGTGTTCACATCAAGAAAGAGCTCAAATACATAAGCTAATATTATGCATTATGGAACTGAGAAAAGAACAAGTAAAATGAAAATCCATTAGAATGAAGGATATTATGAAAAGAGAGGTAATAAATGAAATATGCAAAGACAGTTCAAATGATTCAGGAACAACAGCTTTTTTTTTGAGAAAGTGAACAAAATAGGTAAATATTGTCTAGTAGATTCACTGAGAAAAAAGGGGGAGATGGTACTACAAACCTATCTGAAATATTTAGACGCAAAGATGATACCTATGAATGTCTCTTTGCCAAAACATTAGAAAATTTAAAAGTAATGGGCAAATTTATATAAGCATACAGCGTGTCAGGACTGAATCAGTCATGTTTGGAAGGCCTGAAATTATCAATTACAAACATGAAAATTGAAAAGGTAATCAAAAATATCCCCAAAAACAATAGGTCAGGGGCATATGTTTTGAATAATATGTTTTGAATACTTCAGAGAGGACTAATACCTATGTTTCTAAAACAATTCCAAAAAATGAGAAAGAGGGCCGGGCATGCTCCCAAACATATTTTACCAGGGTAGCATTATTCTGATAATAAAAGCTAGCACGGACAATACAAAAAATCAAAACCATAGACCAATGTCCCTGATGAACTTAGACATAAAAATCCTCAAAAAAAAAAAAAAAATTAGGAAACATAATTTAAATCACATCAAAAGAATCACATATTATGACCCAAAAGGTTGCACATGATGGTTTGACATACACAAATTAATCATTGTTACTCGCCATACCATCAAAAGGAATGAAAAGAAACATGTGATGATATCAATAGACATAGAAGGATATTTAATAAGACTCAGAATTATTTTATTAAAAATATTAATAAAATAGGCATAAAAAGAACATATCTCAGTACAATAAATAATAAAGGCCATAAATTCAAACTCACAAGTAGCATTATACTCTATGATGAGAAGCTGAAGTATTTATGTTCTTTATCACTACTATTTAACATAGTATTGTAATTCCTAGCAAGAGCTACAAGCAAAAGAAGGTTATAAAAGAAATCCAAATTGGAAAGGAAGTAAGACTATAACCTTGCAGATGGCATGTAATATACATAGAAAACCCCAAAGACTTCACTGAAAAACACCATTTGTAGACAGTAAATCAGAATATTAAAGTGGCAGGCTGTAAAAGCAACATACAAACATCTGCTATGGTCCTATATGCAAATAATGAACTCAGAGAAAAAGAAACCAAGTAAACAACTAATTTAATAGTAGCCTCAAATAGTATTAAATACATGGAAATTAACCCAATATAGAATGTGGAAGACCAATCAAATGAAGTGGAAGACACAGGAAATGTCATTGATTGAAAAAATTAACATTGATAAAACGTCTATCTCAACTAAAACAATATATGCATTCAGTGTAATCTCTATCCAAGTTTCAATGGAAGTCTTAAAGGAAATAAAACATGTATTTTTTATTCATATGGAACCATAAAAGAACCCACATAGCCATATTTCTCTTGATAAAAAAAAAGGGGGGGGAGGAATGTAAGTAACATGCTCTGTCTTCAAAATGTCCTATAAAGTTATAATAATAAACAATATTGGCATAAATATAAACTCAGAAATCAGTAATTGAAAACCCAGAAATTAGCCCAACTTATATGGACAGTTAATTTATGGCAAACATGTAAAGAGTACCCAAAGGAGACAGGAAAGGCTCTATAATAAATATTCCTGGGAAAACTGAACAGACACATACAGAAAAAAGAAACATATATGAAAAATGAAACTAATCTACTCTGTCATACCACACACAAAAATTAACTCAAAATGGAGTTAAGACTCTTCATAGATAATTCTCCAAAGAAGGCCTAAGCATAGCCAGTGTTTTCAACATCATTTATCACTAGAAAATGCAAATACAAGCCATCATGAGATATTACTTCACTCCTATGAAAATGGCCCCCATTAAAAAATAAGAAATTACAAATATTAAGGGGAGCTTGAAGAAAAAGGAATTTCCATATACTATTGGTGTGAATATAGAGTGGCACATTCCCCGTCAAAAACAATACAGAGGGTGCTCAAAATATTAAAAATAGCTATGTCATATGATCCAGCAATTCCACTCATAGGGATCCACCCACAAATACAAAATTAATAGAAGGGATATATACACTCCTATGTTCACTATAGCACTATATACTATCTAAGTCATGGAAATATATATATATATATTATACATATATATATATATATATTGTTAACAAGGTCTTTTGTCATTGGATACTTGCTTT
>NW_004567115.1:1748086-1779471 GCF_000260355.1 Condylura cristata | reverse complement strand
AAGTGGCTTAAGTTTCTCAGGGCTGTGCTTTAACCCGCTGTGCCACCAGCGAGGGCCTGTCTAGAGCCTTTTATTTAAAATTTTATAGTACTTTTATTTTACTATTTCAGGTTTTTTGTTTGTTTGTTTTTTGTTTTGTTTTGTTTTGTTTTGTTTTTATCCAAATGGTGCTTATGTCCTCTAAAGTCTACTGTTAAATTACCTGGGTTTTCCTGGATGAACTATTTGAAATAAGTTCCTTTGGGCAGAAAGAGCTGAACAATTTCCCAGGTGGTTGAATTTCAAAATGCAAGTTTACCTTCTCTGTTGGGTCATAATCTTTGTCTCTGTAATATATACCCCCACTGTCTCTGTTTTTATGGACTGAACTAATTCTAGGACTCCTGTTGCCAGCATTGCACCTCTGTACGTACTCATGTTCCAAAGAGAGATATAATATTTTGTTGTGCCTCTTATGTTTAGAAAATATACATTTGCTAACTTTGGAATCTGTAATGACAACCTTCTCACAGGGTCCTATTTTTGCTTTTTCCCTTTCCTCTTCCTCCTATAATATATTTTGATCACACTTTCAGATATCTCAAATCACAAATGTGATTGTGATTATTACTGAATTAAATCAGTACATTAATTAATGACTAATCTTAAAGTTATATTAAACTCCATTGCTCATCAGTATTTTTTTTTCTTTTGACTTTAGTGTTGCAGTTCATCGAAGCCAGCTGAATCACTTTTCAATTATTATGGCTAAGGCGGAGCACATTGACCCTTCCCACACCCTGATTGTTTAGGAACACTAATGCTGGACTGTTCCCCCACTAGAATATGTATAATGGATTTATTTCCCTTTAAAACATAGAAGGCATTATCTCTTGATTTCTTGCATATAAAATGATGAATGAGATGTTTTAGATTCGAGTTTTATTCATAAATAATTTGTCTCCATCCATTCCTCAGTGATGTTGTTCTAGACAATGTGACAGTATCTAGAGTAACTTTTTAAATATTAGTCTATTGCTGAATTGGCCACAGATATTTAGCAAAGTTCCTGCTCTCTTGAATGCTTTTCCTAATTTGTATCCTATATTTAAATTGTAATGATTATACTGGTGGTGATGTAGGTGGAGGTTAAATGCCTATGTTCATAATACTATCCTAACTGATGTCTACTAACTTATTCAAATGAGACCAATAAACAGCAAACCATTTATGTGACTTTTATTTTAGAGTAAACTTCTCCTATGATGAATTGTTGACACCTGCAGATGATTTATTTTTTTTTCAAAATCACTGTAAGTTTTCCAAATTTACTATGAAAACAAAACCATTAGAGAAGAACCCAGGAAGTCACATTTTAGTCTGCACAAAGGAATGTATGACTAAAATGTCCAGAAGTTTTTAGTTTGACCCATAACCTTACTTTGAAGTTAACCCCAAAAGATACTCTAAATTGCTGGAATCTCAAGATTATTATTCTTACAAATAGCAATTATGAGAGATTTTGTGCTCAGATATTCATATAAAGCCAATCTTCATACTTTACAGTCATATTGCAGGTAAAATTATACGAATTATTTAATACTTAACTGAATCAGATTCTCTCAGTTAGCACACAATTCACTATTTCAGTGAGTCAAATAAAACTAGTTTCCTGAAAGTGTTATTCAGTTTTCAAAAGTGCTTGGCTTCCTCCCAGAAAGTAGTTTACACAGTGACATGCTATGAGTGATAAAGTGATATGAAGAGGTACTTATATACTCATAAGAGCACACATCTGCAAATAGCTGGAATTGCCCTCAGGCCCTCAGAAACTTTTTTTAAATGTCTTTAATAGAGCATATTTTCATCTTTTTGAGTGTGTACCTGTTTTGTTTTGTTTTCATATAATCAACTGATAAATGGCGAGTGGCATTATATGATTTACAAAACTCACAGACATTGGTGTATTAAATTAAAAAGAAATGTATCTTCTACAAAATTATATATTGTAACTTTATGTCATTATTTAAAATGTAAATTAAGAAACCATATACATTATAGAACATAGTGTAAATAGTCCTTTTTGCTTAAATAGTAATGAATAATGGACACAAAAGCTATCGTTAGTGACAGTTAATAACACAATAATTTATTTTGGGATTATAAAAGGTAGAAAAGAAAAAATGATTTTGGGTCTTAGATATTCTATTAAATATTTCAATCATTATTTCAAGAATAATGAAAAGTATTTAAAAAAGGGATCATGGGGTACTGAAAGAAGGAAGAAGTTATATGATGATTTTTAAATTTTGAACAACTAATCACACGAATGTGGCTTTTAAATACACTGCACATAAAATTAAGACTTGTGATATCAATCTTCCTGATTTCAAAATATTTGGTTACATCAAGCACCTTTAAAAAGTGAAAATTAAAATTATTATGTGAATCATTGTCTCTAAAAACCAAACATTATCAACAATATGACAAATTAATTTACCCTTGGGAAGGGAAAGACAAAGCATGTCTTAAGGAGGTAAATTGTTTTCGTGTTCATTTATATCACAATATATATTACAGTAATAATATTATTAAAAATCTAAAACATAAAGCAAAAGAGATTGACTGATGCAATTGCATTTTTAAGAAAATGTAGTTGAAAATTAGGACTTTTTTTTTCTAATAAGAGCATTGTTATTGTTTTAAAACTGATGATTTTTCTAGTAATGAAAATTTGTTTCTCTTATAGTCCAAACATAATAGAAAACATTTTTTTTCTAAAATTTAATAAATGCTGCATTTAAAATAATTTACATATATATTTTTTGAGATTTAAAGCAATAGACTAAGTGGTGAATTCTTAAGGTTTCCATGAATTAAACTTACGTTAGATGTTTAATTTTAAAATAGCAATAGGTAATCTAATTGATTCTATATTTGGGATTTGGAATAATTAATCATTCTTTGGTCATAGGTTTAAGTAAGTAGTCATCTAACATTGTGTTGTGCATTCTGCTTCCTTATTAACAAGCAATAATGTGCTTAAAATATTATTAGTACCAAGTTGTTTAAATATAGTTATTCTTCCATTTTTTGCCACCTTACAGTAAAATTAAGGTTTTTCAGGATAAAAATGATTTTACACTTAGGGTTGATTGCATTCTATCTCTTCTCTGTGCTTTACTTTTCTGTGTCCCAGTTACCTTAAAGAATGTGAATCTCAGTAAGTCACATTTATTTTGAAAGAAAAATACTGTTCAAAACAAATCCCATTCACAGTGGAAATTTTGTGAAGGTGTTTATATATTTTTTTGGAAACTGTGATTTATTTATAGATTCCCTCCTGTAAGTCACTGTTCTATCATATTAAAACCTATAACTAGAATATGTGTTTTATGAATCAATGTTGATATACTACTAAGAGTACAAATATGGTACATGTTTGTTAAGAGAGTTAAGAAAGGTTATTTTGTCAAAGTGAAAATACAGCTCTTCACTGTAATTCACATTTGCATATGACATGATGAAACATTGTGAACAGTTATAAGTATACACATTTTCATGAACATCTAATTAAGTGTAGAAATATATCAGTAAGAAAAACTGGTATTTTTGTTGTATGTGATCATGACTTGAAAAATAACCAATTTTTATATGGAATGTAATTGTATTCATATTGAATTGACTTCTTAAGTCATTCAGGTTATTTTCTATTTCTTCAGGTATTTTAATATTACTTTCTGGACTTGGAGAAAGAATTACAGATCCAATTTAACTCAAATTATAAAGCACAAAAACATAATAATTCTTACATATGTGTATCTGTTTTTAAAATATGAGTATTATAGTAAACTAAAAGTATATATTTTAAGCAACAAAATTGACAAATTCCTATTCTTTATAATCTATGTAATAATAAAAGTAAGTTTTTTCTTAGAGTTATTTATTCATAATTTAAAATTTTAGATCACTGATATAAATATACCTTTTAAATTGCATTATACAGCCAAACTTGACTATTGCTAATTACATTTATATTGATTTTACATGGTATTCAAATATATTCATTGGAAAGTTGAGAACTATGTAGTGAGTTCAGGTAACAGAGAAAATGGTAGTGTGCTATTATTAATTTTTAATCTAGCAGAAATGTAAGTGTGATAATTCTGTTGTAAAGTTTTCTTGGGATTTGCAGCTTTAAATAGCCAAAGTAAAATAGTAACAAGGAGAGATATGAATCAATCATATATGCAAAATCACCTAGTACAAGTATCTGAAAATTTATAGGTATTTGTGGATAGATTAAAGAAGACAGTAATGAAAGAGTAATATTCATACAGTAACATTATACAGTGATATTTGCATGTGTTTAAATGGAGGTAACTTGAGAATTTAATTTGCTTAACTATTTTTGCTTAATTTACTTAGCTTTTTTTAATTGATTTTTCAGAAAATTCTTAATGGTTGTAATAATTTCCTAGGTTTCCAATTTTAAATCATACTGTGCTTAGTTATTAAAAAAAATCGTCTGACAGGCAAATTCACAAATCTAGGAAGAAAAGTATTCAAATACTTACTTTAGATTGAAATGTTAATGTTAATGTCTAAATGTTAAGCTTCTATTGCTGATTTAAAATTAGGTAGTTAAATTTTTTTGTATATGGTTTATAGCATTTACTTCTCATAAAATCATCAAGGGGATAGTTAAAATTATTAAAGAAGATAATTGTAAGCATATTCTAACAACTAATTTTACTGCATGACACTTAAATGTATTACATATTGAATTGTGTCCAACATTGTATTTTATTTGTTTTTGTTTATTTGATTTGATTTTCTTATCTACTTTCTCCACCTGGATCAGATAAAATTAGCAATCCATTGGCTAAATAATACGGTTAAAACATAAATATAAAATGCCTTATGGCTATCATATGCTTTGCTGAAAAATAAATCAGTGTAGTGGCTTTGCAGATATTATCTAATTTAATCCTTATGTTCTGTTTTATTGCAGTCAACTCCTCCTATGCACAGACAACTATTCAATTGTTACAAAAACTGTGAGTTAAGTTGTTGAGTGATTATTATTTTAATAATGTATAAAAAACCATCATGACTACACATGAAAAAAGAAAGCAAACATTGTAGAAAAATGATCAATGATGTATAATGTATATATTTAAATAAATTATATTGTTTCTTGGCATTTTGGCTAAGATAAAATATAAATAAATTATATATATTTTTAAAAAAATATGAAATAAATTATATTGAAAGTGAAAAAATACTCAAAACTCATTAATTGGTAATTTCTTTGCATTAAATATCTTTCCCTCTGAAGTTTTTATAATTATTGCTTCTGATGGTGGAAATATTACCCAAAATAAAATAATGTAGCATAATATCAAATACAATATCATGACATGCAAGTGTGTATCTCTTCCCAACTCTGCATTAGAAGTGTGGGTTTGGCCACAATATGAGAATTTATACCACAAGAAATTAGCAAATGAAAATCAGTTCCCAGTTTTTATTGACATATTTCTGGTCTCTCAGCTCAAAGATTAAAAAATAAATAAATAAAACATGTAAAGATTTACTTAGAAAAAATAACTGATTCACAAAATATCATTCATATCTTTTGCCTTAGAATCAAGAACCAAATTGCTTTACCTGACTCCAAACCGATGTGTGTTATTTATGTTTTGTTTATGTGTTATTTATGTGTTGCTTTGAAATCTTCACATTATAATGGTTAATTTAATTTAATTCTTCATGAGTGTTGGATTCTTGGATAAGTATTTCATGCGTCTAATTTTAATTGTTACACAGCAGTCAAAACTTTTATCTTTATTTTGTCGATAAATGCAGAATGATTTTGATAATTTGCCTTTTGCAGTGTTAGGATTTGAACTCAGAATGTTCTAACTGAAGCCAGAAATCCGTTCATATAATCTACCTAAATAACCTTCAAGGAGTGATTTAAAGCAAACAAAAATATATGTATGGAGAGATAGCATACACACAAACTTTTCTAATATAATTGACATCAAATTTAAAAATACTTTTATTTTAACTTTAATTCTTACCTATTTTTTTAATACTATATGTTTCCTGTAAAATTTAATCTGTTGCCTTTTTTTTCTTTTCCTTTCTGGTAAGAAATGCATCCTTTGACACTACACTTTCCAAGGGAATAACTTCTTTTCAGGATTTTCTGTCTTAAATTTGTACTTGACAGAAAGAAAAAAGTCAGATTACAATATTTATTCATATATATATAAAAGACTTCAGTCTTATTTCAGGAAGCATTATTTAGAGGCAAATATGCTTTAAATATATAATATTATTTTTTAGTAAGTTTCTTAGCAAATTGCTGCAGTTTAATTAAATAGCAAGCTAAAATAATGATAAAAACAAAAGTGGAAAATAATTGATAACATTATTAGGGAAGCAGAGTCCTTAACAAGACATGAAGATTTTGGAAAAAGAAATTAGAAAAATGTATAATAAAATGAACTGAAGAAAAAAGTACTAAATATCAGACTTTCCAGGAGAATAAAAAAGGAGAGAATTTAAAGATAGACAAACTCAAATGAATAATGGCAATAAAGTGAAGATGGAGTCTTAAGTTTCAAAAATGGTCTCTATTCAGTGAAGATACTGCTATTTGAATTCATACTTTTTTTTCTAAATTCTGCATAAACTTACAGGTCAACCATATTAAAATATTTTCAAAAAATATATATTTACTCATTTGTTGTTACCACATTACTCAAATAAGTTTTATTTGGTTGTTAAATATAAAAATTGTCCACTTAAAAAGAACATAAAAAAGTTAATAATTTTAATCAAACATAAGTCAGCATTTGAAAGCAACAGGATCATTATGAGCTGTGTTATGCTTGTTAAAGATCATTTTATATTATGAGCTTCATATGTTTATAGCTTAAATTTAAATAATGGTATTCTTTCTGCAGATTTGTTTTTTTTCTGTACAGTACCATGAAATCTCTCTTCTATAGCTCACTTAACAAAAAAAATTTGATAAAAATCGTGGCCTCTGGAATAATGTAGAAAGTCTTGAAGAATTCTATAAACTTAGATTATGATATTAAAAAATAAATGTTTCATTTTATAATCCACCTGCAATTTTATTCTAAGATGTTTTGTTTTTCAGGTAGTGCAAAATGCAAGCAGAATAAGCAGAATCACGGACATTCAATCATTTTAACTTGAAGTATGTTAAAAAAATACTTTCACATGAACTAAAACCTGAATTTTTAACCATTCAGTTTTTTTGATTGACATGATATACATTTTAGTTTAGAATCATTCAGTCTAAAACTACCACAGATAATAAAAAAGTTATTTTCATTGGAAAGTTCTTTTCAATAACATATCCAAAGTTCTAACTTTTTTTTAATGTTGTCCTTAACAACATTTTTTTTTTTTTCAATATTATCGCTAGGGCACTTACTGTGTCTATTGCACCTTCAGATAAAATGTATTATCACTGTATCTACTGTATCTATCTTTAATGTATGAGTCTAAAATAATTTTTACTAGATCTCAGTAATACAAGCCATGATGCAGGTTTTAAAAACCGGTTTTATGTTAACCACACAATCATTTTATTTTTTTTTCTTCTTACATTGTTGGTTTAAAATATTGGATGATGATGAGTCATGGCTATAACTTAAAATATAAAAATTAAAAGATAATGAATAATGAAAAATGAAGTATTAACCTTTAAAAACATTGATCTAGTTGGGTATGAAATTAAATTTTAATTTGTAGTTAAATAAAATAAAATTCAGATAAATTTTCATTCACATGTTAGAATGAAATGATGTTGACGCTCATAAAGAGCAGATAAGCGAAAGAGATGTAAAACAGTATCAATCCAGAATTTTTATTTGTGTACATCTATGTACATAGAGGACATATACATAGAAAACTTTTTGGGATGGAATTTTTCCATTAGGCAAAACTAGATAGCTTTATTAGCTCTATCATTTGCAAAAATACAAGTTGACCATATTTAAAAAGAAATATTGGTCTTGGAGGTTCTCTGACCTCATCTTCGTAATTCTTGGTGAAGAAAGTGAGGCCAGAGGAATTAAATAGCTTATCCAAATTGCACAGCTACTTAAAGGCACATAGAGCATTTTTATCTCAAGGGCTAGATAGTAATATCCTGTAGTGCTATATTCTTTTACTTTTCTCATTAGAATTACTCTGAATCTGTGAATCTACAAAACATGTAGTAAAACATAGATGTCTCTTGTCTAATGGGGGGGGGGATAATAAGGTTTTGTACGGTATCTCTGTTGGGGGGGGAGGTGCTCCCAGAGAATCACTGGACTTCTCTATAATATTTTCTTCAGTCACCTTGTTTATGCTTTAAGTATAAATGAGAAATATTCTTTTTGTTAGCCTATTTTTGAAGCTTAACATACATATTAGAGGTTTCTTCTTTATTCTATCAGATCATTCTATCTTAAATAATACAAGAATTAACAGCTTAAAAAATAGAATGGCAACATATATTCAGTTTGTGGAATAATAAAATGCAAGAGTGGTGCATTGGTTGTTCTAAAGATTGTGCTCTGAGAAATGAAAAATTATCTCAGAACAATGTGGTAAAACTTCATTGCATATTGTCATTCCCCTGTTGTAACCATCGTTGATGCCAACACATGTTCTGCATAAGTAGAGAAACACAAATTGAACTCAAAATGCCCCGAGAGTATTGTCCTTCATAACACCATGGTGTCCCATGTGTGGCTGAATGAATAACAAATGACTGAGCTATTAAGATACTAAACAAAAGTCATCTAGGCCCATAATACTGATGTAACAGCATCTCAGTAGTATATTTTCTTTCATTATTTTGTGTAGAATAAATATCCTTAAAAAAGAGAAAAACAAAGCTGGGCATCAGTGTTTTCAAAGATTAAATAATAATAATAATAATGCCTGTTCTAGCTCTCTTTAGTGGTGGTACATGTTAAATATCAAAGGATATCTTCACATGTATTGTTGTTCAGCTACCACGATTTTATTTTTAACAGGATCTACTTCTTGCATTGACCTTTATAAGTTTATCATCCTCATTATCAAGTTCCAAACCAGTTTGTGAAGTGTACTTGGATACACTTGTTTGTCATGTTCTTAGTAACAATTGTTGAGGCATGTGCATCTGTGGTTGTACATTGGGACCCCTCTTTTCAGTAAATTAGAATCAATTTTTCAAATTGATTCAAGAGTGTGGATTAAGGACTCAAAGTTCACTATATTCAAAGTGTGAGTGTGTGTGTGTGTGTGTGTGTTTCCCCTTTCCCTCACAGTCACTTGATGATGAAGAGGGACTTTACCATCATCTTTCCAAATGTGAGCATGTGAGCTTGGGTCCAAGAGCTGTGCTTGTGCACATGCATATGTGTCACATGTGGGTTGTTTTCATAGAGTTATTGGAAAATGAGTCATAAAGCTTTGCTTTCATTTATATTTCATAACTATCCAAATTATCAAGACATAATAAAGTGCAAATTTAGAATCTTCCATTGCCCCCAAATTTATAACCATTTCTTTTTTCAACACGGTCCCCTCCTCCACCAAGAATATTTCCTATAAAATATCATTTGAGATGCATTAATATGACCAGACTCTAAAAGCCTCAAGATTTCTGTGCCAATTTCCAAAGTGCAGGCTGGTATGATGTGAGCACCAGATTATATGTGTGTAATTTTATGTATTTTCCAGTAATCTTCTATGTTAGAAGATACATCCTAGTTTTAAAAATTATTTAATTATTACTTAGGCTCTAGTTTCGTTTTTAAAAATCTTTTTATGAAGGAGAAATATTTTCCCCTCAAATTAGCACAAACATAAGCTAGAAAGACCAAAGCACATAAATGCCATAGGCTGCTTTTTGCAAAGGATAGGTTCTGGTTGAATGAAATCTGGGATGTGTGCCAAATTAATAGAAAAAATCCTGTTCTTCCTCTCCAATGGTCACAATGTTCATTATTAAGAAAAGTATATGAACCACAGGATTTTATTTTAATAACACCAATGTCTTCATTAATTTGTATGTTCTTTTAGCATCATTATTGCACAAATATTGAATTAACACAGTACATATCATTGTTGGACTATCCTTGCAAACCCTTTCTTCCCCCTTTTATCATTCATTCAAGAACTATCAGGTGTGTATTCATGTTTTAAAAAACAGGCCCTCAAGAGTTGTTTCCTTACCTGGGTCTAAGAAGAGAATTTTGGTTTGGGTTTTTTCTACAGGGGTGGGGGAAATCAAACTACAGATTCTCAGTCAAAATCATAATTATTTTTTCTGTAGTTTTAATACTGTCAGGTCAAGAATGTCTCTGTCACCTGCAACTGAGATGATATTTCCTCCATGGTCTCTGGGCCTCCTTCTAAATCAAGAGTGGTGATAGCCAACACTGCTTTGTATCTGGGGAACAAATAGTGGCCTTTGTCCAACACAAGTCACTAAACAAACTTAATCTCTCTAACACTGTGACAGATGACATTTAGATGTCCTTGTTACCCTTAAAATGAGTTTTATTGACAATCAGAGAACAAAAAGAAGGCCCAGATAAAGCCCAATGTTTTATAGGCTTGCTAACAACATCTTAGTGCAGAGGGTGAGGAGAAAGCCTGAAGTTGCCCCCATTTTCCCCTGCTTTGCTATGTCACCATGACAACAGATATAGAAATCACTTAGTGACTCCTAGAAAGAAAACACAGTGACACAGTACCCCTTGTATGGCGAATCAAACTAAAGCCTTCATTCAAATGGCTATTCAGTGTGGGCATTCATGTAGAGGATAGGGTGGGTTTTACACAGGTAACTACAAGAGAAAGGCCAGCAAACCCTCCTGCCACAGCATATGGCAGCATCTCTGTCTAATTAATGCATCCTCAATAGAATTGATCCATTTTAAATTTGTTTTCTTTTACTTGAAACATCATTAATGTAAAGGGCAACATTAATCAACATCTTGGAACTTAAAAGGGCATTAAACAGTGATCTTTTTCCACATACAACGAGAATCTTTTCAAGTAGTTGTGTTAACTGCAGTGGATTCTGGGCACATTTTGAGTTCTTAATCAGAAGGCAAATCTAGAGAGGCCTCTACTGGTGAGTCTCTCTTGGTGCAGTCGTCTGTGTTAATCTATCCTGGAAAAGCAATCAAGGGAATGACTTCAGATTTTATTAGAAAGTTGTACAAATGATAAATCACCTGTGAACATTCTGTACAAAACACTGGATAATGACATTCACACTTTTGAAGTTGTCACTCTAACTTTTTTTCCCCCAGGTAATAAAGATCTATGTGGGAGCTGTTTGAACAGTTTGAGGTATGTTAAGATTATTCAGCAAAGAAATAACAAGTAACACCTTTTTTGTTGTTTGTTTCACTTTGTACATAGGTTCTTTGGCAAGTTTAAGATTTAAAGGCACTGTTTTGGTAATTATGCTTCTTGATACTGTATGTGTGGGGGATTAGAGAGGGGACACACTTTCACTCAAATACCCACACAGTTCACTCACCTAGCAAAAAAAAAAAAAAAGGACAAAATAAAACTTTAAGTTAAACTAAAGTATACAAAAATTATTTATTCCATCAAAAAGCAAAAATTTATAGTCAAGGTTTTCTAGATCTAATGAAAAAATATGGATCAAATATAATCATCTGAAGTGAGATCTAACATGAAAATATCATAGCAGCATATTTTCATAAAATTAGGTCATCACTATTTTTACAGTAACTTCTGGGGAGGAAATGAAAGAGCATTTTATTTTTCCACTGTGAGTTCAAAATTATTTAATATTTCCTAGGATGAGGTTATTTATGAACTGTTTCTGTATAGAAAAGCTCAGGCATTTTTCTCTTTGATAATATGACCTGGCTCCACAAGTATCATTTCACTTTGAAATTTTCAAAAGATGAAATTGTAGTTCCTTTTTTCCCTTTTCATGTTCAATATTATTTTAAATCTTATCATATCAAGATGCTATTGAAATTTCCCTTCAAATACCCCATATGTTATTTTTATTGCAATGACATGTATTTAACTTTAGGATTACTCCCCATCATATTTTCACTAGGATTGTTTCACATTTGAAATGATTCCATAATTATTTGAGAACAAAATTTACTTAAATAGTTTTTAATAGGGTAGTTTGTTTAACACAATCCAGTAAATTATCTTCTGAACTATGCAGATAAATCCATGATTTTCTTTTCAGTAAATTCTTAGAGGTTTTGGGATCACTACCTTACAATCCCAATAGTGACACCTACTGGTGGAAAGAAAATCAAAACTATTAGTTTTGCTTTGTTTTTTTTTTTTTTTTCCTTATGGTTTTGGAGAATGTTACCAGGTCTTAATTGGTATAATGTAACAAGTATAATTACCTTTTAGGGCCTTTTAAATAAAGAACCATATATTCTCAAAACCACATATGTGAAAGGAAAAAGCCCCAAGCAGTAGAATATATATATATATATATATATATATATATATATTTAAATTATGAAAATGGAGAACATCCCTACAAAAATAAGGTGTTTTAAAGTGTAGGTATATTTAATTACAATATATTGGGCTTTAATGTGGCATAAGAACATAAGATTCTGCAATAATCTCTGAAATTGGCATATTTCAGTTAGAAATAGAAGATCAATGTTAAAAATATTTAAAAGAAAGACTTAACATTTTTCTAAAGTGTCCATCAATGTTTGTTAAATGTGCTATAGTAAGAAAAAGTAGGCTCATTCAGGAACAAAATGAACATATGGAAATCTATAGAAAAAATTTTAACATTGTTATGTTTTTTTTTTCTGATGTTATGTTTCTCATTGTTATGTTTCTGATTGAATTAGAAATGTTTTGAGATATGAATTCATCATCTATCAGAAAGAAACATTGGAATCATTTTGAAATGTAATAATTTCTCAATTGATCTAGGTGACAAATAGCCTGAGGAACATTATCTATAATGAAAGCAAACACTAGTATGAGAGGACAAACTGTTAAAAAAAAAAAAAAAAACTTTGCCAAGACAGAGCGACAGTTTTTGAGAGGAGGTATAATAATTTTTTTCTCTGCCAAGCATCAGTGATGTCTCTAAATTATACTTAATATTTATTTATGATATTGTTACATCATCCAGAGGAGTTCTAGTTCTTCACAAAGCACATGAAGACTTATAAGAAACCATTTTAGAAATGTATCTGAATGTCATATAACACCTGTATATTTTATTAATTTATAATTTTTGGTCAGGTAGCAATTCACTTGTTAAACTATAAAACAGAGTATCACTAATTTTGGAGTTTTGCAGGCATATGATTAAAATGGCAGACTAGAAAGAAATCAGTTTAAGTACAGGCTTAATTGAAGTGAGCATTTTGATGAGAAATGGGTTTGATATTTCTTTCAGAAATTCAGGGCCTTTTAAATGTTTGCAGAGAAAATGTGGATATCTGTTCCTAAGAATATTTTGCTTCAGGGTTTGTGGCCAGGCATATGGTAAACCAGTGGATTGTTTAATCCATGATACACATTTATGACTACTTTTGTAATATCACTGTGAGGAAACGTGCAAATGTCTCACAAATTATGCAGTAGACAGTTATATTGGTGTCTTTGAAACCATCTTTGGCTCTGCTGTGTGCCTTTGTTTGTACAACTTGAGCACATGCTTCAAAATGTCATCCAGATTACAAGCATGCAGGGAATGAAGTATTACTTTACTATCAGAAGCATGTTACTTTATTTCATTAAATACTTCATCAGTTGCACTTGGTAAAAATCAAAATTTCTTCCTTGTATTTCTTGCAAGTAATATTTTATAATGTTGCTATTTATGCTCTGAAAAAAAAATCTTGAAAAGTTCCTCATGGTAATAAATATGGGAAACAAAGGACTTTTTAAGTCATGTAAATTGAAACATAAAAATCACAAAGCACAACATTTATTTAAAATCATTTGGCCAACAAAACCCTAGAAACTAAGTTGGGATTCAGTGTGCTCAGAGTGAAAATGAGAACAGAAATGCAAACAAAATAGGTTGGGAAGTTTGGGCTTGGGTTTTCTTGAATACCTGAACTGACAATTCAGTTCTGGTCATTAGATATAGCCATAAAGAAAGACCCTATTTTGCCTTTATAGAGAGTTCATCCAGAGATTGCACAAGGGATTTACACGGAATAAAGCTTCACAAAACCCAAGGGCTGTCAAAGGGAAATGGTATCCAGGAGGACAGGGCAGGCCAAGCATCCCTTCAACAGCAAAGCCACACAAGAGAGCCAGAGGCAGCACAGCGGCTGCCAGCACAACTGCCTACCACGTCTGCCAAGGAGCCAGAAGCCGCTTGTGGGAAAATATCACTTACCCTTAGCATCTGGGTCCTGTGATTGTTATCCAAAGAGACAGAGTGGTAAGATATAGTGGGATAAACAGCATCCTATTAAATACACACACACACACACACACACACAGGATATTCTCTGTGTAAAGAAAGAGAGAAGCCATATATGACCTTAAATTTGACAGACTTTCTACAGTTGGTACTCTTTTAAACAACATTTATTTTTAGTTATGAATTTAAAATTCACGATGAGGTGAGCACTAGTAATTTACTTACACCAATAGCTTTGATATATAAAAAGCAGGGTTATTGTTGTATGTGTGGAATTTGCAGGTGTATACAGTCAGCCCACTCTGCAATTTTTATTATTTGAAGTAGCTGGTTAGAGCTGACTGACAGTATTCTTTTAAAAGTAAATCTTGATCATGAATAAATAAATTAAAATGAACTGTGGTGTTAAACCATTTATTTATTATTCTGCTATTATACCACGTTTAGGCTGTGTTCTAAACATGAACTAATAAAATAATTGGTAACTTCTTATTCAATAGATACTGTAAGTATAATGAAATATATATGATTAAGTAAAATATAAGTATGATTTATATGTGATTATATGTTATATATCATATGCATATAAGTTTCATAAAGTCTCTTCTAAACTATACCCTTTCCATTTACATCTGAATAAGTGTTTTTGAACTTTTCAAATGTGACAATATGATCATATAAATTCACTCTGCATTGAAATATGGAAATGGAGGAAGTAGAGAATCTGGAGAATTTAAAATTGGAGACACCTTGTGGCTAGTTTAAAAGGCTTAACTTTTTAGCAATATATTTATGTCTTTGAAGAATATCATTATTATAGGAAGCAAGTACTAACATTTTTGTCTTAAGCAAAGGGTAAGAAAAATAATATTTCTAATTTCAATATACTGCTCTGATATCAAAAATAGAAAAAAAAGTGCTGTTTTAAGTATTGATGGCAATTTTATGTACCCCCAAAGAAAATTTTCATATTTAACTTTCTAACAAGTCAATTTTAAAACACAACTTAATGGAGAACATTTGGTATATTAATCTCTTATTTACACAGTGGATTTGTCATTAAATATCGTATGCTCTCCCTGAATGAAATTAAAATTTCAATTACTTTTGGGTAACTGAGAAATGTGCATTTGCAAGCCAAAAACATCCAGTCTTTTGCTTCTTTTACAAGTTTTGTGAGATAATCTATATTTCAATTTATTTGATAATATACACAATGACATGCATGTAACTACACACAAATATAGTCCCTATTTGCATAAACTATATTATATGGTTATTCATTTTTTATTTATATAATTAAAAAGTAATTGAAGAATACTTACAGTCTAACAATAACAGGAAGACTATATTCAAGGGAGATGAAATCTTGTGGATGTGCAAAACCAAATTATATACAGTTGGTTTGGTTTTGTTTATATTTGCTACTTTTCATTACCACACATATACACAAAAGAAAATTCAATTGAAACTGATAACGTTTTGATTGAAGATTAGTTTTTTGTGGTGCTAAATAATTTTCAAAATCATTCAGATTTAGTTAGATATGTATAACATTTCTATGCAAACTAGAAAACTATATGAAAATATATCTTTTATAGTTTATGCCTGTGTAATTCTGGAAGAGCCTGTAAATTCAAAACATGGCTTAGATATGGGATGGCACAAATGTAAAAGAATGACTCAATACTAAACATACATTTAAAATGTATTATTGGAAATGTCTAAGATGGCATTGATAAATGCAACAGATCAATAAGAACTTATATAAAAAAACCTTTTTATGTGTTATATGTTGCTTCATTACCCAGTAAGAAACCAAATTTATCCTGAGAAAAAGGTGCATAAAATCAGATCTATTTTCCCTAGAGCATTTAAATCATCAATGCACTTGAACTATAAACTTTAAAGCAAGTATTTAATTATCATTTTATTACCAGGTGTTTGTATATATTGGACACCGTTATTATTTCTTTCTCTTGACTTTTTTTCTCTTGTCTGCTTATTTTTCCCCCCATTTTATTTCTCATTGCTAAGGGTCGCATTCAACAATTTTAGTGTTCATTTTTTAATTGCATTTATTCTATGTCATTCATCTTTAATAGTTGTATTTTTTTTTAAGTTTAGCTGGTTGTTTAAACTACCAGTTTAATTAAGGATTCCTTAACACCACTTAACATATCCTAGGATGTAGCATTTATACAAAAGCAATTCCCCAAATCCTAGTGTATCAAAACTACTGAATTTCAATGTATTATAATTGCATGTGGCAGAACCATTTAACCCTTGATGATCCTAACATTTTAAATTGTGAAAAGGAAAATCACACTCATTTACTAAAGCTAGCACAGTCTGCATACTTAACTAAACACATAGCCATGATTCCCAGGATTTTTCCCCCTCTAAGATATCAGCTGAAGCATCAGAGGACAAGTTACTCTCTCACATTCCTTGCATTCATCCTGTATTCTTTACAACTGTCCAAATTGTATTAGAATTTGCTTATAATGATGTTATATGATGTCCTTGTTGTGATACCTACATTTGTGGAGAACTTAATATTGATTTATGGTGTATTTTACCCATCTTTGAGTAGCCTAGATAGCAATTACAGCTGTTGGTGGTATCTATTTTGTCTTTTCATAATTGTCATTTCTTGTTCTACTTAAGATTAAAATATGAAAAATTGTATCACGTGCACATCAACAGTGCATTAGCTAAGTTATCAGCAATATCTGTGAAGAACCATCATTTAACCACAGTTCTTTACATTACCTCTTCATTTTATTTATGAAAATTTGCATGTTACATTATAAACTTGAACAAGGAATACATTTGAAGTTGAGCCTTACTAATATAAAATTCTTATCTTGACCATTACTACCTTCCTGAAAAATCACTAGGGCTTTCCCAGTACCTGCCTGCCTCTGCCAAATGCTTTCTCTCCCTCAGACTAAGATTTCTGACAAGCTGGTGCTGCTTTGTTATTTTTCAACTTTAACTTTGAAGAAGCCTCACAGTTTAGAGTTCTCTTTACTACACTCATTTCCATTCACATTTCATAAAGAAAATTGTACTTTTTACAAGGAAAGTCATTTTTTAATAATAGAGCAGACATGCAATGAGTTCTTCCTAATCACAAATGAGTCTGCCAGGTATAGATTTCTTCAGAATACTGGCAAGCACTATTCCCACATTCAAAAATTCCTCATTTAAACACCAAATGTACTAATGTGTAGAGATGAGGGGAATAACACAATAACACTGTCTGGATTCCTTTCATTAGAAATGTATTTTAAAAAGACTGTAATTTTTATTTTAAGTGGGGGATAGAGAAAACTCTTTTAGCAATTTGTAATTTTTTCACTGATCAACTATTTTAAAACACACAGTGATATAGCTGGAACACTTTATGATTCTACCTCAATTCAACAAAGTCTTGAGCTGCCCAAGAAGGATTTTTTCGCGTGTGTTGTTCCATAAAAAGAAATGTATTTGAGTGTGAAACTAAATAAATGTTTGTATAACAACTCCCTTTTAAACACACACACATATGCATACAGGGACATATATTTTTCTTAGCAGACACTATATCCAGTTAATTCCTACAAGGCATACATTTAAGAACCACTATTGTTTTACTTTACTACATCAGTTTGGAGACTTTTTAAAAACGACTACATGCAAAGAAATAATCAAAGCATCTGCATATCTTGTAGAGGCCCCTTCTTAGTGGAATGCACAGTGTATTTGTGGGTGTTGTTATTTTTGTTGTTGTTGCAATCTAGCTAATAAAGGCTTTCTCTTATACAAGAGAATTTTGACAGGGTTGACTCCAGACAGCTTTCCAGCTGAGGTCTGGGGCCTTGCTGAACCTTCAAAATTTTCCCATTTGAGCTGCATCAAAGTGAAGGAAATTCAAGGATCACTAACGTCTCAGATGGTAGCACTTGCCCTAACAACGAAGGTTCAGGAATTCTTTGGAGCAGGCTGAGGTCATTTTTCTCCCCTTTTCTCCTAATGCTTTTCTCTATTAATCAGAGCTCAGAGCTCAGATTGGTCTTCAACTTCCTCCCAATCCTTGCTAAGCCTGTCATTTCTAGCTATTATTTACTTTAATGGACTTTGGCTGATCCCTTATGAAGCTTTGGATCTGAGAATAATAAAGCTGGAGAGTAACGGGCATAGACATGGGTGTGGGTTTGCCTGCAGATTAACCGTGGCAGCTGGGCTTTATTGCGGTTTCCTGTGTACTGAGTGTTGATTGAGAGGGCATAATGAGAGAGGTGGTGTCTACACAATGGTCACAGCCACTTCATTGCACTTTGCGTCTAAACAACCCCATTTTTCTAAATCTTTGGGTTGTGAAATTTTAGGAAGTCAGAGCACAAGAACAAGTACAAAAACAACTGTAAATAACCATGAATGTTAATCCAACACTAATTGGTTCCTTCTTTCAATATGAGTCCATTTTGCTCAGTTTTTAAAATTCTGGGTAAATTAATGGCAAAGATCGTTAAACACAGTGTTTTTGCAGTAGGTAGTTTGTGATGAAGTAGTGAGTAACATTTTTTCTTTCTGCGTGTTTTTTTGTCTGCTGAGTTTTTTGTTTGTTTTGTTAAATATATGCTCTATTCAATTATTACCACAGACAACAAAAGCGTAAGTTGCAATTATTTTCACGTGCTTTGGGAGTTAACATTTTGGAGATGTTTGTCTGAATTAACTAAATAATATTTTGAGGAAAAAAACATCAGGGTAATTGTTTTATTCTCAGCAGAGTAAGTAAGAAAGTTTGCACCTACCTTTGTTTCCTTCCTTGGTTTGAGGATCTGCTCAATTCTGACTTGTCATGCAATTAAAACATTTTTGTTATAAGTGTTAGTTAAAGGTTCTTTTATACATTCCTCATTTTTAAGATTTCACTTAATTCCTTCCTTTCACCAGTGGATTAAATCACAACTATTGGCCCCTTTCTTCTTTTGGGGCTTTACCCATCTGTCTTAACACTTTCATCCTGCACCCCTTGGTCTCGGAGGGGTGTTCTGAAAATGAACCGCCAAAATCTGGAGAAGACTCTAGGTCAAGTTTGTGTACAAGAGTTTAAATTTTTAGTGACAGTCCTCTCTTACAGCCGCCTGAAAGTTTCCACACAGTGCTGCACAAGCGAGCACCACCAATTATCCTTCTCCTTTGAAAACCATTATCAAGTTTTTCAAAACTTCTTTCATTTCACTGTTGTCATTCAGTGAAAAGGAAACTAACCACCATGTCAAGACAACTCTGCTGCCTAGCAACACAGGACCACATTTTAATTCTGACTCGCTTCTAGTCTTGACTAATAGAAAGTGACTATGTTAAGCCAGTCACAAGAGTTGTTTGTCACTTCTGAAATGCAAACAAAACTATATTGTTTTCCAAAGTATTGGGTGTGATTGATGTAAAGATTTACAGTAACATCATTCATTTTCCCTTGTGTTTTAGTAGGATTGATGTCATATCATTTCATGCTTTATTAAATACTTTAAAAGAGGTATATAAAAAAAAACGTTTGATACTTTTTGTCCTTTAAAGAGTCTAGAGAGTTTTTTTTTTTCCAGTGAACTAGACTCCACTTGCAAAATTTAATGAACCCTTCAACTAATGTCAGCCAAAACAATTAATAATTTTAAGAAGCCATCCTCTATGAAGAAAATGTAGTTGAAACAATCAGACAGAAATAGACCAGACCAAGGTCAATGTTACAGAGTAGGGGAGGGAGGAAAATTTAAACTTTTGAGTTGTGAGTCTTACAGTTTGATTTATCAAATTTTCCCATAGCCTTATACTCTTGGTTTTTGGTATGAAAAATATCAGGATACTATATGTGAAGTTCTATTGGTAAGTTGTAATATGTGTCAATATGTCTATAATAAAAGCACAACATATTTAAATCCCCTATATAAATATAAAATGATTACTCAGATTTGTAAATTGAGATTTGTAGCTAGATTCAAATTAATTCTGCTGAAATTTATTGGGCACTGATTAAGAAGGTAGAAATATGTTGCTATGATATTTTATATGCTCTCTAAAACCACTGAAAGACTTAGTATTTAAATAAAACTATAGCTGAATTTAATAAAAATTGAGATGTACTGATTAAACCAATTTGAATATATATGTTAAATATTCAAAATAATAAAATATCCTACTATAAAAGATAATTTTCAAGAATTAATAATCATTGCCTTGTATTTTTAATAATCTAAGGAGTGATGCAATAATGTCAATCATTAAGCTTTATTAAAAATCTATAATTCAGTAAGATCAGAAATTAACACAAAGAATCAACTACATGTTGGCATCATAAGTCAGTAGAAATATATTTTCTTTGATATTCGGGCCTCAAATGACTATCTTTTCATAAAATCTTAGCCATGTCCAGAAATCAAACCCATCTACTAAGAGGACAAAGGAAGGAATCCTCTAGATGCAAATTTTGAGATGAATTAAAGGTATTTCAGATGAAGAATAATAATTGATACTAAAGGAAAAAACAGGTCATTTACCTTGAAATTTATTAGAATTCTTAAAGAGCTTTAATGAACAAAACACTTTTATGAACTAAAAGTCAATTCCTTAGCAATATTTTGTTCAAATTACAGATATTAAAATTGAACATGCTGAACTCAAAGAATATTTCCTTTTTTCACAGGGATGATTTAAATCTCATTTTAAAAATGTCTTTGGAATGGTTATACTGTCATAGCATTGCAAATATGCCGTATATGCCTGGTTTTAGGCAGCAAAACTCAGATATAGCCCATATTTCCATCCTTCAAGCGATGGCACATTGTTTACCTTCCTGGATCCCCACCATTTTCATCCATAAGGAGGATGATAACATTATTATTAGACTGTGGGAGGGGAGGAGCATCTAGATCATTGAAGGGTTTCATGTAGCACTAGTAAATAGTAATAGAATGTGTTGCTTAATGCTAAGATTCTGGAATTAATCTAGTTAATTTAGTAAATAGTTTCATGAGACGTGACTTATATTTTCTGATCAGTTTTAATGTCATCCGTAGAATGAAATTAATAATAATATCTGTAGCTTTAAATATTATAACACTTAATAAAATATTGAATATAAAATATTTAAACCTTGGTGATTGTTGAATGAGCTCAATTATTAACTATTTGTTGCTATATTATAATTTATCTGATATTTTCTTTCCTCAAATATTAAAATGACTTATGCTCTCACATTACTTTGTGTTAAATAAAATTAAAATATCTTGGTCAGTGCTGGGAAACTAATAAAGTCCAGTCTATAGCAGCAGGAGTGAAAAGATAAAAGTATGCTTTTTATATGTTGGTAATTCAATATACATTTTAATCAAATACCATCATGAAATATAACAGAGTATTACTGCTTTATATCTTGGCAAAATTCATTGTAGTCTTGCTCCAATTCAAAAGTGATTTGTCAACTGAATTTAATTATTTTATATAACCAGTCACCAATTATACCAGGAGACAGTAGTAGGTACAAATTTGATAAATTAAAAGGTGGTTTCTCAAAATTTCCAATAGGACATATTTACAAGTCAAATGGAACTTATGAAGGTTTTGTTCTTATACAGACTTTAAAAGTTATTACTGAATTATTTGACAGCCTCTCAAACTTAACATTTGTACTGAAGTCCACATTTCTAGATTTTATTAAAAAATTGGGGCTTCAAGAGCAAGACTGTATTAATGAGTACTGAGTAGCCAGAGAGAGCCGAACTCCTCCCTCAATCCTGTCCACCCTTGCTCTCTCTCATGGTATATTCCATCCTGATTCACCTATTTAAACTAGGTGCCTGACCCCTACAGGCATTTTAGATTTTTAGCACAAGAACTCAAATTAGAAATCATGAAACATTCATTAGCTGAATCCAACATTACCTACGGCATTCTAGGCCCATTGCACTTTGTAATTTCAGTATTTTTTTTTCTCCAGTATCTTCATAAGTTACTTGGTTTAGCTACTCTTAAAAAGTGTTAAAGAAAATTTCTACCAGATTTGTAAGTATCTTTTCTCTGCACTAAATGTAGATTTTCTCTTGCATTAATAGAGAAGAAATTAAGTTCTTAGTTAAACTTTATGAACAGAACATTCTGTTCACAGCTTCTAGGTCTATTTCATGGAATTAAGTACCACCTTGTACCCGTGGCCTCAATGAGGTTAATATATTTCTGTCTCGCCACACCAGGCACTTTGTGCCAAATATTCAGAGCTGATTCCATGTGAATGTTGACCAGTATCTACTAGTCCAATTGATGCTTTCTCTGGTAGGGATAAGATTGGGTACATGAAATATCTTGTGTGTGTACACACACACACATACACACATACATAATGCATGCATATATAACAGGCACATATCATATGCATATATTACATATATGTTATATATTATATTAATATATTATATGTTACATATAATATAGTATATATAGTATATATATAAACATTTTATATTTATAAAATATTTATATTTATAAAATTATAACCCACATTAATGTAGATTTTAAATCATTTTAGGCTGTTATAATTACAATAAAAAATAAGTATAATGTTAAAAATATTTAATTTTAGGCTTTTTCATATTTTTAACATATCATATCTGATTTATATTCATTTTATATTCATTTGGTAATTTTACCCCTGCTTTTATAAAGGAGGAAAAAAATAGCCTATGTGAAACTTAATACTTTGAACTTCCAGTTATTTTTTCATATGAGCATAAAATCTTATTTACAATAAAATGGGTTTCACTAACCTATTAATATATATCAAAAAATTGTGTAGAAAAGTAAAAAAGTAGATTTTTTGAGCCTCCTACTAAATCAGAAGTTGTTGCTATTATTTTTATTGTGCTTTTGGGTGTGCATATACTGTGATTTTTTTTGTTATTTTTTAATTGTAGGAATAAGTTGCTGGTGTGAATTTGATATAATTGCAAAGAATTTGGAATTTTGCTGATGGTCATGGGTGGAATGGATATATGTCATTGCGTTCCACTGGTACTATAATGTCTTTTGTATTTATACAGGACCATAATCATTATCTGGTCCACTTTACAAAATGTGTTAAATAGCTCATACTTATTTAAAATGTAGACATTTTTATTCTTTTCAAGTTTTAATTCTCAGAAATTTAAAACACCTACAAAAATTGGTAAAAACAATTTTAACTAAAAATAGTTTTTCTACCATCATATGTCTGTTGTACTTGATTTATAAGTATTCTTATTTAACTTCATATAATATTGTTTGTTTACCAAGAACTTTAAAATAAGTTTCTGCATCAGGAAATTTTCTTATCACAAAATATACTAAATTTTCACATGATGTCTAGCCACATATTTTTAATGCTATGTTCATTTACTGTCACAAGATTTTAAACTCAAAGAAACATTTGGTAGCAGTGAAATAAAATATTTTAATATCATTTTCAAACCACAGAGATTGTTTTTTGAGTTATATGCCAATTGAATCCTATTACTAGACTATGTAATTTCACTTGTCATGACAGATTCCAACACAAAAAGAGTAATCTGGATCCGAGAAAAAGTTTCAATACCCAGTCATGTTTTTAAATCTTTAAACTTACATGTAGACCTAGATATATAATTCCTGTTCCCACATTTAATCTAGACAGTTCTTTCAAATCCAACATAACTTGGTCAAATTTCTCAATTGTTAAGAAAAACAGTAAAATATTAAAAGTATTGATAAGTGGGATTATTATTCAAGGTGGAGGCTTTTGGCATAAATGAAGAACTATCAAGGCTCATTTTACTAGATGTGTAATTTGGGAATCAGAGAGTATAACTCACAAAAATGAAGACTGGTCTCTACATCTTTTCCCCATACTAGTTGGATTGTTTTGTTTCTAGAAAACTAGTCTAGAAATCTCATTTACTAGACTAGTCTAGTTCTATTTTGGGGTGAGCCAAAGTTATTTTTCTTTGATTCCTCTTCAAAACTAGCAAAAGGCAAGTGGAACAAAGAGATTTATTGTCATTGATGACAGAACAATTACATTAGGAGCTAGCATGCTGCTTCAGACACAGTATATACCCAATAGTTTCAAGTGGTTGTTTTACATGAATTAGATTATTTTGTATCTAGGATGTATCTGTCTTAAAAATAATGATAATCATGATAGTCCCTTTTCTACTTGCTTAAAGAAAAATGATGCAAAGGGAAGGAAAAGGCAGTAATCATAAAGATGTCAAATCTTCATTCAACCACTATTATGTTGGATCTTCCCTTTGTTTCAGAATCTTAACATTTCCTTACTCCCTGCATAGTTGAACACAATACAGTTTTCTGTTTTCGGTGAGTCTAGACATAAGGTTGGCTTTTGTTCGCAGTGATGAAGTTGAATATCAAAGTGTTCCATGTTATGTGCCCATTCTGTTTTCTCAACCTTTACTGTGACAGTCAGGTCACAAGAGTTTTCTGAGACCTGTGTACCTTTGGTCAGGATGTAACTGAAAGTGAAAATGACCCTGTTTTGTGGTATTTTTTATATAACCCATTGAGAAAGACAGACATATGGGCAAATATTTCCAGTTAACATAACCTAAATTAAAGGTCAGAATGTGGGATTATACATAGGAACAACAAGGACTATGACACGTTGGGTTAAATGAAAGATTCCCAAGGAAATGAATCATGTAGAGAGGGATTGAATACAGCTTCCTGATTATTAGAAAAAAAAATAAATCTTCAGATATCTGCTAGCATTCAAGAATAGAAGGCATTTGGGATGACTAGCAAAAGATCTGCATGTTTGAAACATAGAGCATGATTGAAAATGAGACAAGGATGATGAAAATTAGATTAGAATGGAAAGAATTTTAGAGTTATTAACACAATATGATTTCTTCCATTAGTAACAAGATATTCTTTCTCAAACTGTACATGCACTTTCATTATTTTTTAACTAATCAAAGGGGCCAGTTGTGTTTGTTTCTTTCTATGAATATATTTTTGCCCAAGCAATTTCTTATTTATGTGTGAAAGAGAGGCACTGGCTGGAAATTAAATTACTGGTAGTTAATATATCATAAATAAATAAATGAACTTTGATATATTTTTCAATAATAAGGAAAAATTTGAAGATGTATTTACTATCAATAGAGTTTTCAAAATGAATTCTGGGTTAGCCATACAATGGGTCCACTAGAATATTATAGATTCTATAAGATGATATTGTAAAATTTTAGATTATTAAAAAAATCAGTAGTTGTTATATAATTTGTTTAGAGAATAAAATAAAGTTTTAAAATACAAGTAAAATCCCAACTTTCAAAATATAGCCATCTCTATATAGAAAAACATCTTCAAATACACATATATATTGTTAGCGGTCATCTCTAGAATTAAGAATGATCTGAACTTTATTCTCTGTATTGAATAAATTGAATTTTTTTCTACAATGAATATGCATTATTTTTTATTTAAGAAAAGGTAATGCCTAAACCCAGTGGGGGGAAATGAACTCATTAACTACAACAAGGGGCAATTTCAAGCACCCATACCCAACTAGGTATTCATATGTAGTTGTTACACTACTAAAATAAGTATCAAGATACTTCAACTAGTCTTTAGACGGACCCATGATGTAATGATATCATAAAAGTAATTCTGTTTTGAAAGTTGTATTCTCATTCAAAATAAAATGTGTTTGACATTTTTTATAACTTTTCTACCACTTATTCCATATAGAGAAATATATACAAACACACACACACACACACACACACACATATAGTTTTAGATATGACTTATCCTTCAACAATTCATCTTTTTTAGGTAATTATGTAAATATATATACATACATGTAAACTTCACTCAGTTTTCATTATTTTAATTTCCTCAATTGCATAGTTTTCTTCAGTCACTTTATTTGACTTTGTTTAAGTAGAAAATATGACATTTCACTTAACAAGAAACTAAATAAATGACCAGAAATTTAACTATTTTCATATGCAAATGCAAAATTGCATTGTATATCACCTTTGAAATGTTACTGGTACCAAAATTTCCCCATTTTCAATAGATTCAAAAACACAATAACCCCATTTTCAATAGATTTAAAAATTATATAAAATTCCAAATGAAATTATTTTATCAACTTCCAAATTTTTTTTAGAAAAATAAAAATTTAAAAAGATATGGTTCTTTATATTGAGTTAGTGTCTTGGACATGAGTATCAGCATTCATTGATAGCCATGATTGCAATGTTACTTCACTTTTGAGTAAGGAATTTTGGCTATTTATCAAAAACACAGACATCAATTATCATTGTGTTCCTTTGTAAATAAAAAAAGTAGCTGCAATACAGTGTTTAAACTAGCAGTTTCATCTTCACTTCATGTAGTAGCAGATTAATACCAGCTTAGTCCAAACATCCAAAGTTATGCTGTTGGCAATGTAGCCATCTGTTTTTAATGAATATCTGGGGTCCATTTTTCAGTTAAGCTTCTCTTATTGTGTGTGTATGTTGCTTTTTGCAGAGCTATCTGCATAATTGCTTAAAGATTTTACTGCAAAATTAATATCCTTGCTGTGAACAAGGGAACAGGGCAAAAACCAGGATGACAGAGCCTAAGATGAGGTGAAAAGCAAATCCAATTTTTCCTTGCACCATAGAAACCTCGTCAGGACTAGCTTTATCTGGTAATCCACATTTAAACTTTAACCTGTAGGGGGGCTCTTTGTGGTAGATTATGTAAGCATAAAGGAGGCTGAATCACTAATCAGATTAATCATATTTTGTAAGACTGAAAAGATTCATTAAAAAGGCTCGGTATCCAAGTTACACATTTTTGTTGTTATTGTTGCAAGAGAAGTTTGTTATTTAAGAAAAAGAAAATAGAATGACATGCAAATGCTCAGATATCTGCAACTTTAAATGAAACTACAGCAACCCAAACCAATTTAATTCATAAAATCAATTTACATCATCACAGCATCAGAATAAAAATATTCTCACTTTCATCACATTTTAATATGAGATAGGAACATTGGCTAAAAACTATTATTGTTACTGCTTGACTTTCATATTTTAAGTGGTATTTTAATATATCTCTCCTGTATGCATCTATAAATTATGAATTACATACAAGTAATATTATAAATGAAAGTGTACAACATATAGAATCTATTAGTTGATGATTAACTATTGTAAGAATTTTCTCAAAGCCTTTAATAAATTCAAATTTCAGTTAAATATAAGAATATTTAATGGAAATGGGGAATCTTCCTAAGAGTAAATTAAATGTGATGATCTCTGTAAGCTTAGCCTAATAAGGTATTATATAAGAAAATATAGGCACACATTTATTTGTTTGTTAAAAAGGAAAGTATGTTACTGACTAAATATTTAAAGTAAAGTAAATCTTAAAAAAAAAAAAAAGCAAATGAGTTTTGTGGTTGACAGTCTGTGGCATGACTAGGTAATTGTGGGGAAAATGCACTAGTATGTAACATTCTGCACACCAAAATTTCCCCTTTGAAAACTCAGCCCTTATTAAATCAACAAATGGTTTTTGGCATATATTATGCTTCATAACAACTGGTCCAATGATAATTTTGGGAAAAGAGCATGCTGGGCAATAGTTATCAATAACTGTTTCATGCTACCTTGTACAGGACATCACATACTTCTATTGTCTAATTAGGAATACGAAGACAATATTTTAGTTCATTTTTCTCAGCACAACATATATCACCCTTAGTAAAGTCCAGGTTTTTTTTTTTTTTCTTGTTAATTATTTAATTATGCATACAGAACTGAGGTACAGGCCAAAGGTGCAGGGGCGGTGAGAGGATTCACCAGAGACAGAGTGGGGAGCAGAGCAGGTAGATCCACGAAGTACACTGCTGAGGGGAGCAGCAGGCAAGACAGAAGTCTGCTAGGATATGTCACCTCTTTGGTGAGGGATAGAACATGGGCTGAAGTGGCTGCGACTAGCTTGTAGAGGGGTGCTTTAACCCATTGCGCCTCCAGGGAGGTACAGTGAAGTTTAGTTTATAAGAATATATAGCTGTATGTTAGAGCTCTAGTTCTAAAATCAACTGTACAAAATTGTTAATCAGAATTAGCATATCTCTAACCAAGGTGAGGAAATTTAACCAAATTAATTGACAATATTTTAATAACAAAAATAAAGAAGAAACAAAGACATCAACAACTTAGCATGTAAACACTAGATCAATTATTCAATGTTTTACATGATATATAAGTATGCCAATAAATTTGTAATTTGAATATTAGATATAATAGTTCATAGATGATCAGTTGTAGTGATAAATATTTGAACACTAACCACAGTGGTTTAAATTGAGGGTTTCACGGGACCCTCCCTGGTAGCCCAGCAGGTTAAAGCACATCACTAAGATGCCAAAGTCACTTCAGCATGAGTTCAATCCCTGCCTTGGAGGTGCCCACATGGCGCAGCAGACCTCTCCTGACCGACCCCTGATCACCTCAGTAGTGTACCTCATTAATCTGCCTGTTCTACAACCCACTCTGTCCCTGGTGAATCTTCTCACTGACCTTGCACCTCTGGCCTGTATCCCAGCTCTGTATGGATAAGTAAATAAATCTTTAAAAAATAAATAAATAAATTGAGGGTGTCTGCATATATGTGTTATTATTCATTATATATAATGTATTATTCATCATATAAAATAATATCTCAGACTATTCCCCAATATTTTAATGGTGTCTCTTTTCATGAAATATAAATGCCACCTTTAATCATTCAACATAAATTCTTTTCTGTATAGCTTGGTAATGAATGAGTTGTGCTTTTCTACATTTATCATAATGAATAAAATTATTCAAATTATTCAAATATGTTTTATTCTAGGTATTTTAGCTATGGTTATTTTTACCTATGATTTTGAAATATAAAGAGCTTTACTATTGTCATTTCCTTAAAGTGGATTATATATATATATATATATATATATATATATATATATATATATATATATATATACACACACACACACATACCAGTGCATATATTATATGGTACAATATACCATAATATATATATATATATATATATATATACACACACACACACACCAGTGTTTTGACTATCTCCCCTCAAAACAAAAGCAAGGTAGAAAAAATATACACACAAACAAAAAAGCTAACAATGTCTTCATATATTTTAAATATCTAGCATCAGTGATCTCTAGCAATTTTTAGCCTCTGATGATTGTAAGCCAGGGATGGTCAATTAATGTAATGCTGGTGATGTTCACCATTATATTCAGCATCTAGTTCTTCCAGTGCATCAGACTAACTCAAAACTTTCATGTAGACCATAGGTAGAGTGCTGGTAGTATATAATGTATAAAATAGAGTCAAGACCTTAGTTCTCTTTAAAATCATTTACAATGATTTTGAATACTTAGTAACACTAGCTATTCTATATATTGATGTTGGAAGGAAAGTTCTCCCTATAAATAAAATTTTCCAGACAATTACAGGAAAAAAAAAAAAACACAAACTTAAATTGTCATAACCTTAGATTGACCCTACTAAATTGCGTAGTCATCCCTATAGTACAAAGAAAATCAAAATGTTCATACATCCTGTGGATATACATAATACAGGCAGAGTTTGAATCATTTATTTAACCCCCAAGTCTTAAACTGTTCTCAGATTGGTAATTTTGCCTAAAGTAGACACTTATTCGATTAATTATTTTTCTCTTGATGCCATGAATGAATTTTGACAGTTTTACCTTGTCTCAGCATATCTACTTAGTAACAGAAATAAGAAGCAGAACAGTCAATTATTGAGTGATTGTATTTATTGAGTCTCCAGTACAAAGAAATAAGAAGGATTCAGAGAATGAACAGAAATGCACATAGTGCTTCATTTTCAAATGTTCCTTGTTAACATTTTCAAGGTCATCTTTCAGGTAAAATTTTGTTTTTTCCGATGGAGGAAAAAAATCGTCTGCAATGCTTGAAATAAAAATGAAACAAACAAAACAACAAAAAACCTTACATGGCTGCTTCTAAGGAAAAACATTCCCCTTTGGAATAGAGAGCAGCTGTGGAGACATCTGTGGGCTGAACAGAATCCTAAAAGAACAATTGTGCATACATCTGTGGAGATAAAATAAGTGATGGCTAAATGTGAATTGAGAGCTCACATTATTTTGATATTATTAGAAATATATAAGACTAAAATGAGGCATATAAAATATATTATTTAATCTTATCATCAATTATCATAGATTAAGATAGCACCATGAAAATGGAAAATAAGTAATGGGTTAAGGTTAGCTGGAGAGGAACAAAATTGTTCAGTGTTTCCTTTTTGCAGGGTAAACCTAAGGGAACATTTAGCTTCTCTTGGTGAAACCGTTTTATTCTTATAAAATCATCTATAATGAAAAAAATTTCAATGGTAAGTAGCACATCACATGTATTTTAGGCCATGATGAACTCATTGCTCAAATATTTAGAATATTTTTTCAAACTTTCACAATGTGGGTTTGTAAAATTTGAACTGTACTACAAATAATAGAACATACTTGAGACACTAAGAAAGTACTTTTGTAAAATTATATAGTAAATGATCTCTTTAGACATTATAGATATCTACTTTATTTTCCAAATAAAATGTCCAAGTCTAGAAGAACAGATTTGGCCAAAATCACATGGAAGGTAGCAAAACTGGGTGAATATTCTGGTTTTCAAAGTCATTTAATATTATGCTTCTAGTTAGTTATGTTGGAAATATTTTAACGAAGTTTGTTTAAAAATATTTTTTCTCCAGGATCTCCCTGGTGGCCCAGCAGGTTAAAGCATAGCATTAAGAAGCTTAAGTCACTTCCACATAAGTTCAATCCCCGCCTGCCC
>NW_004567115.1:1746288-1746735 GCF_000260355.1 Condylura cristata | reverse complement strand
ATTTTTAGCAAAAGGTTGGTATAAGTGATGTCAATTGTGTATATATATATTACAACATACACACATTATGTTCAACAATCACATCACATAAGAGTAAAACATTTATATATGATAAAAATGAAGTTAAATTTTGAAATTTTTAAGACAGTTACTTATGTTTTCCTTCTGTTTTCTTCCTGTCTATTACTGGTATCTTAAACCTGTTCTATCATTGTAGTTTAGGAGTAGATATACAGGCTTGTGGAAAGAAATTATTTTAAAAGATGGAAAAATAACAAGAATTTTATTCATATTTAATTTTTATTATTTGGATACTTCAATTTGGGACTTTGGTTTGAGGAGACTTAGTTGAGAATTCTGGACCTGAGTTGATCCAGTAAGGAGTTCAAAAATTTGGAGGACTTTGGATTGAAGTAACTATATCTTACATGTTGGATGGGTATTAAT
>NW_004567115.1:1723588-1745798 GCF_000260355.1 Condylura cristata | reverse complement strand
AAAAAAAAATATGTGTATGGAACTGTGAGAAATCTAAGTCCAATGTTATTGGTGTTGAAGGTAGAGGGAGAGAGTCTAGGAATAATATAAAGAAACTAGAAGAAGCAAGGGAAAAACTCTCCCCTAGAGCCTATAGAAAAGAGCACTACCCTGTCAGTTTCTTCAGTCAGTGAGTTTAATTTTTCCTTCACACTTCCAGAATTATAGAATATTAAATTTGTATTTTTAAGCTACTAATCTGGTGTCATTTATTATGAAACCAGGGTTTTATAGTACACAAATTTGCTTTGACTTGAGTGCAAGCTGTTCTAGGCAGGGGATGATTTTTCCTTTTATGTTTGGCTCCAGGATTCTAAATGAACCAATCAGATTCAAGCTTCTAGGATCAATCCACTTTCAGCCAAATAAATAAGTCAGGTTTGAGCTCTCCATCTTTTCAAAAGTCTGATGAAGAAGGGAAGCATAGTGAAGAAGGGAAGCATAGTGTCAACTTCATTTCTCTTCAAGAAATGAAGAGACAATAAGTTATTTAGTTGAGCAATAAGAAGCCACTAGAAAGCTTCAGAGTGGAAAGAGGGGAGATGTAAGGTGAAGAAAAGTAGATATAATAATTTTAGACAAATTTTGTTATAAAATGACAGATCTGCTATAATTGCAGGATGATATGAGGTTAGACAAGTTTTTTTTTTTTTTCCTTTAAAGGGAATATTTGAGCACCTCACATTCTGAAGGAATGATTTATAGAAGGGAGAAAATGCGTATGCAGAAAGAAGTGGGGTAAATCAGAACAATTATTTCACAAGCAGGAGAGGATGGGTTTAGATACAATGTGGAGAACTTAGACTTTGATGAGCACATATACAACACTAATCTATAATCATAGAAAGGAAGGTCTGCACTGAGTGAAGAAGCTTACATGTCCCATTCTGTTAATGGGAAGATAAACAAATACACCTTTCATTTCTTCTGCTTTTTTTTTTTTTCCTTCAAGCATGTTTATTGCATGTCAGAATATAAGTATAGAATATTTGAAAAGAGAAGATGACTTGAAAAGTTTTATATCCCTTGGTGATGCACTGGTTCCAGTCATGCTTAATTAATGTATTGAGATGATTGTCTTTACTAAAATTTCCTGAAAAGAAAAGAATTTAAGAGCAATTCAACCCTTCATGCTTAATTAATGTATTGAGATGATTGTCTTTACTAAAATTTCCTGAAAAGAAAAGAATTTAAGAGCAATTCAACCCTTCCTCTCATGAGAATGAACCATTATATGATTCCATATCTACATATACACTTAGAATATGAATGCTTACAAAATAGACTCAGTTGACTATAAATAAATTTTAATAATGTGAGAATGATTTCAGTTACATTAACAGGAGAAGCCTGTTTATAATTGGGGCCCAAATTTAAAATAGCTATTTATTTTTGTCAGCAGCATAACCCTTCTTATTAACATTCAGACAATTATGGATTCCAATACTGAGTTTGAGTCATTTAATAAGCCTTAGCAAAAATCTCACATATGTGGAAAACAATCAATATTGAATTAGTGTCCCCTTTTGAAAAAGTGGCTGCCTTTTTGTACCAGTTTCCTATGGAGGTTGTCAGAGAAATTATAAACTATAAATAAATATAGCAAACTATAAACTATAGGTAGAAGACTTTTTCACTTTCATAGTTGCTCTCTTGGCCACTATGAAGACAGTGATGAAAATCATACATATGTTCTAGGTGGGCTCTTCATTCTTAGAGCATTTCTCATCCTGTTTCACATGGCAAGGATGAATGTCTCAATTTTTCTGCTCTCCCAAATGCTAGGCTCAAAGTTTCTGTCTCTCTTGGCTAGAGAACACTTCTTACTCAACATACTTGGAATTCTGCATTTGTTAATGAAGTTGCCATAATGATCTCAAATCATGCAATATCAAATAGTGACTCAAAGTTAACAACTAAATCTACAAAGAAAAACAAATTAGAAACAGAGTCCAGAGCCACGTTTTAAGTAAGGATAAAACTGGTTTGGTAGGATTGGTGTAGCCAAGAATCCAGTTGGCAGTAGCACAAAGAGGAAAATGTTCCATGGCTTATGCTAAATTTTTAGCAAAAGGTTGGTATAAGTGATGTCAAGAATGTAAAGGCAAATTCAGATTTAATCTTGTGGATAAAAATAAATTAATTAAGTTATATGAAAAGAGATATCAAAGAGATTGGCAGAAATATAGACTATCACTTAGATAATTAATTTAGATTTTTTCTTCTTGAAGTCTTCTCATGGTCTCTCTTGTCAAGACTTGGAGAGATGACATGAAGAGGAAGGGTGAAAAACAAGACTAGCTTGGCAGTTGTAAGTTAAAACCCACTAGTCACTTAAGCCTGTCATAATGGTATTAGTGTAAGGAGAGAATGAAAGTTTGATTCTAGTAAAAAAAAAGATTCCAGATTAAAGCAATGAGTACCACAACAAACAAACATTAAATAATTGCAAATGTCAGGAACACTGGAATATACAATATTAAAACATAACCAAAAATAAATAAGTAAAAGGAATCCCTGTAGTGATGACACTTTCTATAAAACTGTTTATTCTGTAGCACAAAAATGGTCTCTGAGGTGACACATTTTTTAAACTCATATCTGCAGTATGACTGCAAAGCCTCACTTAGGAAAATGCAAATCTTGTGGAGAAAGAGAAGAATTGAGAGTGCTCACTTTGAAATGAACATTGGAGATTATTAGTGAGATTATTGGTAGCTTAATTAAGAAGCTTGTGCTGTCTATGTTAATAAATTGTCACACTATTGTTTCAGAATGAGAGTCCTCAAAGGAAGACACCTACTACCTTCCCATTAATTTCCTCCTGTCTATATAAAATATGGCATAAATACATGGGAAAGCAAGTGATGTCACTTATGTAGACGCTAAAACAGAAATTCAGAACTGAAAACTGATCTTAGAGACTGTTCAGAAAGGGGAAAAATAGAAGTGACTCTTCTCAACAGAGTGAGAAGGAAAAGAGGCCATTCCTAGAAGAAAGGAAAATAATTTTAAATGTTGGAGCCTAAACAGTTTATGTAAGACCCTGACAAATCAAAGCAGTGAAGACACATGTATAGATCCAGTAAACCACTGGTAATTCAAATTAATCGACTCAATCAAATTTATGTTATTTTCAAGAACAAACAACATAGATTAAACTTTCTAAATAAGCAGTTAAACTACAAATTTTAAATATGATAGAATCACTCTTTACTGTGCCATAATAAATTATTTTGCTGTGAAATCTTTTATGGAGAGTCTAAGAGAGTGATTCTTTCTTTTTTAGGAAATAAAAATGTATCTTCTTGAAACAGTATTGTCTCCTACTGTCTTCTTTGGGGCTTGATTCCTGTACATGGGTTATATGTTATGATCCAATAATTAAAGCATCATAGTTCATAGCAAGATTATTGAGATTTTATTTGCATTTCAGTTGACATAAAATGTCAGTTTCATTTGTAAGAGAGTGTAGACAAAATTATATTAATCATGACTGAAATATGTTTTAGAAATTTTTAAAATTTACTGCACAATAATACAACCTCAAAATTGATAAGAAACTCAAAATCTTTTTAGTCCAAACATGAAATTAAGGCTCAAAAATGTTGAATATCTAACCAGTATATAAGGCATTTTAGATCAAAGACAAATTGACAAAAGCTATGCAATTTCTGTTGACTGACAAATTCCGGGCAGAAGGCAACACTCTGAAAAATTGGAGTTTCTATTGCTGACTTATGTTATGACCTCCCTTTTTTGTATAATCATAATATCCAAAATATTTTAGCAACATCAGTTTGTAACTGGATTGCCTTAGCTCCAAATTGGCTACCTGACCTGAGCAAAGTACAAGCTGAGCTGCTCCAGGGCAGGAAATTCCTTTGTCTGAAGACAAAAGGCAAGCTCCTGGAGAGATATGACCCTGGGGCCATCAAAACTCCTGGAAATCTTATAAGTCCCAAGGCATAAGGACCCATGGACAATTTCCTAACATTATTCACAAAAAATCCACACAGGTTTTGCTTAATGCATAACTATGTGACCTCCTCTTAATTTACTCTCTTCCTAAAACAATTACTAACTACTCTCTGCCTGTCTTAATCTTTTCCTAAAACAAACACTAGCCTTAAGTTAGCCATTAGTTTTTCTTTAGACTATCACTGACAACTCTGCTAACAATTGATTCCTTCCCTAGGACTCCTAAATTCCTTGCTAACAGCTCATCCTTTCCCAGACTCCTTATCTTTTGAAGTCATAGTTAAACATCTGTATACATGAAAATTATCACAAAGATGTATAGTATAGTCAAGTCATAAAGTAGCAGGAAGAGGATGCATTGTTCCCTTCTTCCTTTAGAATTTTTATGCTGATTTCTTATTAATTTACCTGATGCATTATTGTAACTAAATCTTGCTAAACAGTATAAATAAAGACCTGCAAAAAGATGAGCAGGAAGATTTGCACCCAACTCCTACTCCTCTATCTTCCTTGCGCCGCTTCCCTTTTTCCCCTTTTAGAAATATCCGCTCACCAACATCGCTCCCACCTTTGGACCCTGCCTGTTTTCCTCCCCAATAATCCATGCTTGGGTCGGTCCCCAACAACAAATGGGTTACAATTAGCTATCCATGTTAATTGATGACTCACCTGAAAGATTTGTAATAGGGGCAGGTATTTGCTTTAAGCAACCACTTTAATCACTTCACTAAAAGTGAAATATCATTTAAAATATTAGTAACAGAAATGGTTAAAACACACATGCACTTCAAACAATGAATTATTTTGAATTTATAAAACAATACAACAATGAATTAATGAAAGCTAGTAGTCTCATTGTAAACAGAAATATGTTGATTTGTTTTTTCCTTTGTCTTCTCTTATTCTCTTCTTCCTCTTCCTCCTCGTTCTTAATTTTGTGCATATTATTATTCTTTTTTTAGTATCAGGGTAATGTATAAGTATCTTTGAATTTTTTGATAGTCCTCCCTTATAAAATTCAAGCTTAGTTTTACAGTGATTTAGATTTGGTAACTCTCCCAATCAATATAATGTGAGCATTGTAACAATATGTATTGTGAGGCATCAAATCATGAAGACACTAAGATCTACTCCTTGCTTTAAACTTTGAATAACTTACTTTGGCAGAAACCAGTTGTGTGGAAGAGACTGGGAGAGACCCACATGGTGAGAAGCTGAAGTGTCTTGCCAGTCAGCTGGAGTGAGTACTCCTAACAGTGACAGCATGACTCCCAGAACAGTGATCGGATGCAAAGACATCAGCTCCACTGTCACCTGTACAACTTCATGAGAACTTCTGAGACAGAACAGATAAGCTGCTTGTGGTACCCTGTCAGACAGTGAATATTTGTTCCTTAAAGCCTCTGTTTTGAGATAACCCATCAAAAGATAGAAGATAACTGATACAAGTATGTCGCCTTTGTATCAAATTTTAGATTTCCTAAAATTAATTATTCTAGGCTTTCTTTAAAAATGCAATTAAATAAAGTTAATATTTTTTCTATATATGGATAAATCAAACAAAATGAAAAGGAATACTTATAATTGAAGTATTCTACAAAATGTTTACGTTCTATTGTAGATCTTTGAGGATTTTTTGATCAGCATTTAATCAAGTTAAAAAGGTTTTTGGGTATGTCCACAAAAAGACGATAAGAACACAGACTCTGACAAAGACTACGTAGGTTTCAACCCTGGTCGTCCTAATTCTGCCTCAGTTTTTGTATCTTCAGAGATGCAAGGGTATGGGATATTAGAATTATTGTGAGGTTTAAATTAATGAAGTTATATGCATAAAGCATTTAAATTTCACTTGAATCATTGCATTATTTTCTATATGTTTGTGTTATATATTCCTATATGTTTATTGTCATAACCAAATAAAACATTTTCTCTTCCATTACTGGTTATTTTTAAGTGTTTGGAATAATCTAACATTCCTTCCTTGAAATATCCCCTCTGTTATGTGTCCCAATAAAATCTTGTATTTCTTCTTTGTTGACCAGATATTCTTTATCAGCTGTCCTTGTTTCTCCTCTCCTCACCTTAAGATCTAGAGTAGACCTATATATTTGTATTTTGCACTTGTCTTTTCCCTTTCAAAGATCTGTGCCAAAGAATATTTTTTTTTTTTTTAGTATGATAGTCTATTTAACCAGGCCTTGCATAGTCTGGTTCTCATTTCACATTGGAACAATCTATATATATATATATAGTATATATATATTTTTTTTTCCACACTGGTCTCCTTTCTATTCCCAAACAGTAAGTCCTTGGGGCCTCCAAGTCTTTGTGTACTATCCCAGATACCTTCCAACAGCCCTTTGTATGAATTGTTCTCATTTGTTACCTTGGCAAAGGACTTTCAGATCCAATCTTTCCTCTTTATTGCCCATATAAAATTTAATTATACTTTATTGTGTTTCACTATGTTACCTATCCACTCATGCCACACACATACATTTTTGCATGTCTACTATTGGACAGAAGAGTTATTATGATAATTATCCTTATCAGTGAAGAAATCTGTTACTGTGAAACCTTATAAAATTTTACTTTCAATTTTGATAGCACAATTATCAAACAATAGGTACACTAAATGGATAAATTATATATAATGTTATATATGGTGAGTTTCAGTAAAAAGAGGAAAGGTTGGGATCATGGAGGAGCACAGAATTGCAATATGAGGTATGGTATTTAGAGCACTCTTTGATATGGGGAGATTTGAGCACATTGTTGAAGACAGTGAGAAATTTATCATTATCAATTCAGAAAATACTATTCCAAATAGACAATACAAGTATTATAATGGGAGAGCATTTCAGGTTGTTCAACAAAAGATCAGTAATAAAGAAACAGACTTAATGTCAGTATGGAAGAAACAGGAGGTAAGAATAGTCATTCCAGAGAAGGAAGATTTGAGAGAGAGGTTATTAAAGAGGTAACTATACATTATTTTAATCCTAAAATTTTTTTTTTGATTTCCTTATATTTCTTCCATTTGTGTTATGTAAGTCAGTGCACTGATAAAACTGAGGGAACGTGTCTGTTCTCTTTCATTAATTTCATCTAATACTCTGATTGTTGATCTATATATCCTAGGTTGTTACTTGTTTTTTCTCACCAGAGGTGAATTTATTGTTTAGTACTTTTTTCTTGTTATATTTGGTATGATTTATTTATCAAGAATTTTAACTCTATATCTTAGATATCAACATTTTATTTTAAAATTATATGTTCTTTTTTACTTTTTTTTTTTGCTCTTCCTTTGCACTATGGAAAAGCTCTTAAATTTACATTCCACATCAGAATTTAGTTTTCTGAAGTGCCAGATTTGCATTTTTCTGCTATAAATCCTGATCTCATATTAAGATAGCACATTAGTCATATTATATTTTTAGAGCAGCCAGAAATATTTTTCATATCAATTGTCTATATTAAAACTACATTTTATCTCTTTATTTATTAAAGACATTTTGAAAATAAAGGAACTTGCCTTTTTAAAACTACTTCTGCTTTCTATAATATTTTCAGAATAAATATTTCTTTTTTCAGTTTCTTGTGTTATAAACCATTTCAATTTTATAATGCATAACCATTCCTTTGCATACATTTGATGCTTTTTGTTTATCTTTGAGAAAATAACTTTTTAGCCATGCTTGAAATTTAAGAAAACTCTACTTCAGTGAATTTCCTTCTTATTCTTCAATGAAAAAATAAATATTGCTTGGCACCTCTTATATTTTAGCTACAAGAATTGATAAATTTTTGTGTGTTTTAGGTCAATTATCAGCAGCTGAAGTGGAATGCAACTCAAGTAATTCAGACAGGGAGATTCACATTTATATTTTCTCTTCTCTTTCTGGCAAAATTACAATATCATCAACCATGTATCTCCAGTGATTTTATTTTTAGTCCAGTCTCTGCTCTGATACATGGAATTTTACACTCTTTACTGACATTGTCATGTTATCCTACATGGGAAAATTCCCACTAAGATTAGAAGAATCTTGTGAATTCTATAGCTATATGACTAGTAGTTGGTGGCTCTCCTGGTCCAATGTTAGACTTAAAATGGTAGAAAACCTCACCAGTGAAGAATGCCTAGTGGCTTCCCATTAACACTAGCTCACCAAATTTGACCTGATTTCTCAGAAAACACCTCGATCCTTTCTCAGTGGGGATATTGCTGTTAATGTTTGAAGTTAACATCTATTCCTGGTCTCATATAATGGTCTCATATAATTCTTTTAACATCTTTTCCTGGTCTCATATAATGGTCTCATATAATTCTTTTATTCTGTAGTGCTTGAACAAATATAAATAAGAAAGAGGAGTTTACTCTCAGATGTATGTAAACTAAGCAAATGAAGAGACAAATGTTTTTGTCTTCTCCAAAGACAGATTCTCAAACCCTGCCAGAGGAAGTTTCAGATTGCCTTCTTGAATTTCGACATTTTCTCAACAAGTGGAGTTGTGGTCAGGAAACTATTTTAATCCGTATGCCTCAACATCTAGAATAGCAGATACTAACCTCCAATATGGATGAAGCATTTTTATGTTATCATAAGGAAGTGAGTTATTCATATTTGTATTAATTTGTATTCAATAGTTCCTGAATTATTAAGTATATTGCAAATTCAAAAGAAATGGATTTTACTAAGACAATTTTGTAGTTGCCTGAGGTTCATAAAATTCAAGTAGAGGAATAAATTAAAAAAAAAATAAGACAACTGAGTGGGAGACATATATGTATATAACACATCTGACAAAAGGTTAATAACTGAAATATATATAAAAATAATATAATTCAATGAGAGCAATAACTTAATAAAAAAAAAAAAACAACAAGGATAAGAGCTAAATAGACACTTCTCCAAAGAAGAGACACAAAAGTCAATAGGCACACAAGAGTATGTTCATCATCAAAATCATGTGAGATACCATCTTACATCCAAGCGAATACCCTACATCAAATAAACAATCATAAATGAGTAATAACAAATGTTGGTGAGGATGTGGGTTCAAGGGACATTTGCATACTGTTGGTGAGAATATAGACAAGTCCAGTTCCTATGGAAAGGATATGGGGGTTCCTCAAAATACTCAAGTTATGGAGGACCTCCCTGTTGGTGCAGTCGGTTAAAGCACCACATTATGAAACTCTCCGAAGTCAGAAACCACTGCAGCACGGGTTCTATCCCAGCCCCAGAGGTGATCCACACGACTTAGCAGACCTCTCCTGACCTGCCCGCTGCTCCCTCAGCAGTGTACTTTGGCAGTCTGCCTGTTCTGCTCCCCACTCTGTCTCTGGTGAATCTTCCCACCCACCACACCTCTGGACTGTACCCCAGTTTTGTGAGCATAAATAAATAGATCTTTAAAAAATACTCAAATGATGGGACTGATGAAAGTAACATCAAGTGAAATAGTTGAAAAGGAAAAATAATAAATATTGGATGCTATCACTTATATGTGACATGTAGAGGAAAAATAGAAATTCCAGTGAAAACCAACCTCATAACAACCTTTTGACAACTGATTGCAAAACTAAGGAAACCAGGGGAAGGTAGCAGAGTAGGAGTAAGCAACAGAAATTTTCCAAAAGGAATATAGTGGATGAACATTGTGGTAATGGTGGAATACCTGGTGTGAAAACAGACATTTGTAGGGCTCTTCCTGGTGGTGCAGTAGGTTAGAGTACAAAGATGTGAAGCTCTCTGGAGACACTGTAGTACAGGCTCATCCCCAACCAAGGAGGTGACCCTCATGGCATGGCAGACCTTTCCTATCTCAACTGCTACTCCCATCAGCAATGTATTTCAGTCAGTCTGCCTGTTCTACTCCCCACTCTGTCTCTGATGAATCCTCTCACCCCCTGCACCTCTGGTCTGTACCCCAGATCTTGTATGCATAAATAAATAAATCTTTAAAAAATAACAGACATTTGTGGGGATTAAATTTATGACCTCCAAAGCAGACACAAAAATGTAAACTGAGTTTACCTTAATAGAGATAGTTTTAAAAAGAAAGCACAGTCAAAATGAACCAATACCAAAAAATAGATAAACAGAAAAAAATCAAGCAGTTGAAATCAAATCAGATAATGTATCACTAAATTGTAGTGAAGTTTTCAATCTTTAAGACTAATGACAGCAAGAAGTCCCTCCTGAAAATCTAATTACCATTAATAGTATGAACTTTTTATTTTATTTTACAATTACATGTTTAAATTATTCTTCATTTTGTATGTTTTTCATCTCAGTTATAATCCCAATAAACATCCCACCACCACTTCACCCATGTGCCATCACCATAGTCCCATGTGCTCTTCCCACCCCAGTTTTGATCCTGTTCCCCCTCTCCTCCCATGTGGAATGTGTCTAGTTTATGGTTGTTAATTGATGTTCTTTTTATTTTATTACAATTTCTCTCTCTCTCTAGATAGATAGATAGATAGATAGATAGATAGATAGATAGATGATATATACATATATTTATTTTATTACAATTTCTCTCTCTATATATAATATCTATATCTATATCATCTATCTCTATATATACATCTATATCTATATATCTATATATAGATATATATATCTATATAGAGATCTATCTATAGATCTATCTCTATATATCGATATATATATAGAAAGATTATCTATCTCTTTCTAGATATCTATATATATAGAGAGATATATACTTTTTTTTTTTCTGATCCCTTACACTCCTGCTATGAGTAAAACCCTCAGGTATTTTTCTTTTTCTTTCGGGCTTATTTTTTTTTTTCTGTTCCACATATGTTGCCACAAATGGTGTGAATTTATCTTTTTTATTGCTGAGCAATATTCATTGTGTTATATACCACATCTTCTTGACCCAGTTATCTACTTTTGGACATTTGGGTTGATCCACATCTTCCTATTGTATACTGCTAGTGGGAATGCAAACTGATGCAACCACTATGAAAAGATGTGTGGAGGTTTCTGAAACTTCTAAGAATGCAGCTTCCATATGATCCAGCAATTCCACACCTAGGTATCTACTCAAAGGACACACACACACTCAAATAATGCAAAAAGACACCTGCATCCATGTTTATTGCTGCTTTATTTATAATAGTATGAAAAGTTCTGAATCATATATTGGACTTAACAAATCTAATGAAGTTAATGCTATAAGGAGCTATACTAACACATGACTGCAATGGTTCTGTAATCACTAAATCTATTTTCAAACAATAAAACTCACTATATTTTGCAAACCACCACTGTTTGACAATTGATACAACTGAAACAAGAAACAGTTTTGTCCACTGTAACTGCACTTTTTTTTGTCTTTGATTATAGAATTTGTCAGTAGTTACAAACTTATGAAGAAAATGCATTTTGGTTTATTTGAACCAAGTGTATGCAGTTCATGTAGAATGATGCTGTAATCAGTGTCAACTATCACATTGATGCTTGTGTATCATTAGTGGCATACCTTTCTTTTATGACCACATTTAAGTATGTGACCACATTTAAGTATAATGCAATGAGACAAACACACTTCTTCTCGTTTTCCTATTATAATGAATGACTTTAAACATATAAGGTTAGGGCCCTCCCTGGTGGCACAGTGGGTTAAAGCATAGTAGTAAGAAGCTAAATCCACTTCAGCATGAGTTCAATCCCCACCCCAGAAGTGATCCACATGGTGCAGCAGACCTCTCCTGACACGCCTGCTGCTCCCCTCAGAAATGTACTTCATCGATCTGTCTGTTATGCTTCCCACTCTGTCTCTGGTGAAGCCTCTCACTGCCCCTGCAGCTCTGGCCTGTACCCTAGTTCTGTATGAATAAATAAATCTTAAAAAAAGGAAGGTTATATTTTCTTGATGCATATTAAAAAATAATGAAGAGGATAACTATCCAGGTTGCATTGCAATTTCATCGTATGGCTATCAGTTATGAATGGCTCAATCTTTACTTTTGTAGCTTATAATGCTAGGAAAAAAAATCTTATACGTGAAGCACAATCATCAAATTTCCTTCATTGTTATATTCAGTGCTATATTAGTGATATGGGCTCAGTGATGGGAAATTCAAGCTTGGTAAAATAAAACTATGAAAGATGGTAAGACATTTGGATATTTAATCTTTCAGTCCTGAGTGGCAGAAATAAAGAAATACTACATATTTCAAAATATTCAACTTATAGTTAGCTGTTAACCAATGGCATTTTTGACAGAATAGCTTTGCACTTGTTGGCTATTAAATACAAAAGCAATTTGACTTAATGGAATTCACTTCAATACTATGTGATAAATAAGGACGAACAATCACAGAGTAAGGAGAATTTTACTTCATCATTTTTCATACAGAATTTTTCACCACCAGAGCTCTTATTACACATGAAGCATACAATTGTCTTTCCATTTTCTCTGATACATTAAAATAATGGCATGGAGAATTGGCTTTGGAAATAGTAATCATAAGTGACTAGGCTACTAGACTTACTTAGCACTTTGATAAAATTTTAAAATTACTGCCAAACGTAATCTTCTGACATAAGCTTTTATAATGAAGAATCCTCAGAGTTGCAATTATCTAAATTTTGGTACAACAGGATATCTGTTTGAAGGCTATAAAACCTTGATCAAATAGTTAACTGGTAAGAATACAAATGTAAATTGTTGGTCACAAAGAATTATAATCAAGAACCCTTCTTAAATTAGATATAGAAACTAATTTAAGATACTTAAAATAAATTAATAGGATTACTACTGAGTATAATTCACTTACATCTTCTTTTTACTGTAGATACCTTGTTTGTGAATTCTGTTTCTACAAGTTTTGTAAATTTCCTAATAAATTAATCACAAACATATTTGTATTTTAACTCCTGAATAGCTTATACATAAGATTAGTCATGACTTAAGGATAGAGTCCATATTGTAATTTCCTGCTCCTGTCCATAAGTTAATTCAACACACTTCAACACACTTTGTAAGTTAGTTACCAATTATCATTACTTGTCTAAAGTGAAAAAAATGAACTTTTTATCATTAGTCTACTATTTATTTATTTATTTTTGTATTGAGTACCATATTGCAACATGCTTGGCTGTTCTGTGGTATTTAACTATCTAGAATACCCCGAATAACTTTGGCATTATAGCCATTTCAGATTCAGTATAAAGCTTTAAAGTACACTTCTTTTCTCTTAAAGTGTTTCATGTTCTCATTATTGTCTGTTTTAAAATGTAACTAATTTTGCTCTTTATAAAAATAACTTTAAATTTTACCAAGCAATAACTAAAAAAAAAAAGAATATTGATCAAACAATAATTCAGTATTTCTACCTTTATAACAGAGAAAAAAATCTACCGCAATGAATACTGACAAGATTAAATAGAGTATATGTGTTTGTGTTTGTGCGTGTTCGTCTATATATATGAACTCAAAAATAGAAATCATGGACCCTCCCTGGTGGCTCAGTAGGTTAAAGCATAGCACTAAGAAGCTTATGTCACTTCTGCATGAGTTCTATCCCTGCCTGCCCCGGAGGAGATCCACATGGCCTGGCAGACCTCTCCTGACCCGCCCGCTGCTCCCCTCAGCAGTGTACTCCTTCGATCTGCCTGTTCTGCTCCCTATTCTGTCTCTGGTGAATCCTCTCACCCTCTGCATCTCTGGCCTCTACCCCAGTTCTGTATGAATAAATAAATAAATCTTAAAAAAAAATAGAAATCACAGAAACAAAACACTAAAACTTAGAAAAATATGACAACCTAAATTTGAAAATAAATTGAATATAAATCTAGACAAAATCTATTAAAATTATAGTTAGGAAATGTTTTACCCAATTTTAATATAAATGAAACTATAAATCTGGATTAAATAATGAATTTAGGATTAAATGCATTGCAAATTGAAATTTAGTAATTTTTCACTATGTATATCAAGACTGTAATAAAAAACTAAAAAATATCTAAAGAAATATACTGAAGACTACTGCTGTTCATATCAAATTCACTCAATTTCACAGATTATTTTATTTTACAACTTTAAGGAAAATATATTTGTATGGGAATTTAAGCTGATTCAATCATAACTGGGAAAAGGAACACATCCAAATTATTTTTAAGACAAGAATAACTCCAAATGACATTGGATATATTTTTAAAAAGCCACTTTTTTCTGAATATTGATGAAAAATTATAAAACTATAAAAAAATATGAGTAGCTTTTGGTGTTCTATTTCTTATTTATTTATTTATGCTTACAGAACTGGGGTACAAGCCAGAGGTGTTGTGGGTGAGAACATTCATCAGAGACAGAGTGAGGAGCAGTATACTGACAAAGTACTGACAAAGCACACTGCTGAGGGGACCAGCAGGTGGGCCAGGAGAGTTCTGCAAAGCCATGTGGGTCATCTCCCTGGTCTGGGCTTGAACTAGTGCTGTAGTGGTCGGAGAGCTTCATAATGTGGTGCTTTAACCTGTTGAGCCACCAGGGAGAGCCTCTCCTTTGATTTTTATTATTTCCTTTCTTCTATTGGTTTTAGGGCTTGGGGCTTTTTTTTGTTTGTTTGTTTTTGTTTTTGTTTTCTATTTCTGTGAGCTGTAAGGTTAGGTTATTATTTTTATTTCTTTCTTTCTTATTTTTTGAATTGGTCCTGTATTGCTGCACCCTATACATTTTTGAATTTGATGTCCTCATTGTCATTCAATCAAAGTATTTTTTAATTTCTTGTTTAATCTCCTTATTAACCCAGTGGTCTTCCAAAGCAGTGGATTTCAGTCTCCATGAGGTGGGTGGGTTCTTTGTTTTCTTTTCATGATTTAGTTCTAGTTTTATGCCTTTATAAGTCAAAGAAGATAATTGAAATAATTTTGATTTTAGTGTATCTGATGATGTTTGTCTTGTGGCCCAGTATGTGATTGATTTTGGAGAATGATCCATGTGTGCTTGAGAAAATGTGTACTTGGAATTTTTTTTTTTTTTTTGGTCACCATGTCCTACAGATGTTTGATAGGCCCATGAGAGGTAGGTCTTTCTTTAGAGTTCTAGTGTCTATGTTTATTTTTTGTCTTATTGATCTGCCTACCGGTGAAAGTGAGATGTTGAAGTTGCCTACCAGACATGCATTTCCTTTAATGTCTGTTTTCAGAGCTGATAATAATTACCTTATTATTTTAGTGCTCCTTCTTTGGTGAGTATATGTTGATCAGTGTTATATCTTCCTGATGTATTTTCCTGCTAATCATACTGCAGTGGCCATCTTGGTCTCTTTTTACTTTTTTTATCTTGCAGTCTGCTTTATCTGATATAAGTAAAGATATTTCTGCCTTCTTTTTTGGTCCATTTGTTTGTGGGATTGTTTTTCAACCTTTTATTTTAAGTCTATACTCATATTTTATAGTTAGATATGTTTCTCATAGACAGCAAAAGGATGAATTTTGTATTTTTAATCCAGCCTGCTACTCCATCTTTTCATTGATGAGTTAAGACCAATTACATGCACTGAAATTGAAGCAGTAAACAAATCACTCCCCCAAAATAAAAGCTCAGGACCAGACAATTTCACAAAATGAATTTTCCCAAATGTGCAGAAATGAATTAATGCCTATCTTACACAAACACTTTAAAAAAATTAAGAAGAAGGAATACTGCCAAATAAATTCTACAAAGACAGTATTTCAGTAATTACCAAAACCAAAGACAACACACAAAAAGAAAACTACAGGCCAATCTCCCTAATGAACACTGATGCAAAAATCTTCAAAAAAATTCTGTTAACAGAATCCAACAATACATCAAAGAAACAATACAACACGATCAATGGGAATTCATTCCAGGGGCACAAGGATGGTCCAACATATGAACTTCAATAAATATCATCAAACATATCAACAAAAAGAAAAGGAAAAATACATGATTATAGCAACTACAACTGAAAAGCTTTATACAAACTCCAACATTCTTTTATGATGAAGGCCCTTGAAATTCTAGAGATAGAAAGAACATAACTTAAAATGATAAAAGCCATATATGACAAACCCAATATTATTCTCAGTGGTGAAAAGCTGAAAGCCTTTTCATTAAAATCAGGAACAAAACAAGAATACCCATTCTCACCACTCTTTTCAATATTATATTGGATGTCATTTCCAGAAAAATAAGACAAGAAGTTATACAAGGAGTTCAAATAGGGAAGGAAGTAGAACTATCATTATTTGTGATTTATATGATAATATATAGGGAGAATCCTAAGAAGTCTATTGATGAACTACTCAAAATAATCAACCAGTTCAGCAGATTAGCAGGATACAAAATTAACACACAAGAAACAGCAGAATTCCTATATAGAGACAATCTGAAGAAGAAGAAATCAAAAGAACCACCCCTTTTAAAATTGAATCCCCACAAAAATCAAATACTTGGGAATAAACCTAACAAAAAAGATAAAAGACCTATACAAAGAAAACTATATAACACTATTAAAAGAAATAGAAAATACAAATAAATGGAAAAATTATTTCCTGCTCATGGATTGGAAGCATTAACATTATTAAAATGGCTGTCCTACCAAAAGTGATTTAGAGATTCACTGCTATTACAATAAAAATATCAATGACATTCTTCAAAAAATAAAACAATTTATATGGAATCACAGAAAACTGCGAATAGCCAAAGCTGTACATATGAAAACAAAGGAGAATGGAAATATCACCCTTCCAAACTTCAACCTATACTACAAAGCCATAATAACAAGGCAGTGTGATGATGAAACATAAACACACAGAGAAATGGAAACAAATAGAATAGAAACTCTAGGAAAACACACACATGCACACACATACACACAGATTATTAATCTTTGACAAAGAGGCAAAAAATATGAAATGGAACAAGGACAGTTTGTTTAACAAAAGGTGCAGGGAAAAGTGGGCCAACATAAGCAAAAGAATGAAACTAGAGCACTACCTCACACCAGGCAAAAAAAAAATCAACTCAAAATGGATAAAAGATTAGAGCATAAAACCTGAAATCATAAAATATATAGAAGAAAATATAGGTAAACACTACAAGGCATACATCTCAATAACATCTTTAAAGACTCATCACTCAAAGCAAAGAAAATGAAGGAAAAAATAAACACATGGGACTACATCAAACTGAAATGCTTCTGCCAGCAAAAGGTACATTAAACAAGACAGAGTCACCCTATTAATAGGGAAAAAACATTTGCACTACATACAATAGATAAGGGACTGATCACAAATATATACAAAGAACTCACACAAATCAATGGAAACAACCCAAATGTCCAAAAATAGATGACTGGATTAAAAAGATGTGGTACATATATACAATGAGATATTACTCAGCAATCCAAAAAGAAAAACTCATGCCTTTTCCAGCAACATGGATAAAGCTGGAAGTGATCATGCTCAGTGAAATAAGGCAGAAAGAAAAAGAAAAATATTAGATGTTTTCATTCATAGCAGGAGTGTAAGGGGTCAGGGGGAAAAGAACAAGAGAGAGAGAAACAAATGTAATAGAGTAAAATTAAAAACAATTAACAACTATAAACCAGAGACATTTTATGGGGGTGGAAAAGGGAATGGGATCAGAACTGGGGTGGGAAGAGTACATGGAACATGGTGATGACACATGGGTGAATTGATGGTGGGAAGTCCATGGGGATTACAACTCAGATTAAAAAAAAAAAAGCATAAAATGAAGGATGATGTAAAAAGATAAAAAATATAAATAAAAAAGCAAACAATACAGTCAAAAAATGGACAGACAAAATTAAAAGACATTTATCCAAAGAATAATTGCAAATGGCCAACAAGTATATGAAAAAGTATTCAATATCCCATCTAATCAGGAAAATACAAATCAAAACCACAATGAGATATCACTACAAATCAGTGAAAATGACACATATCAAAAAAAAAAATACCAACAACAAATATTGATGAGGATGCAGTGAAAAAGGAACTCTCCTACATTGCTGGTGGGAGTGCAGGCTGGTACAACCACTATGGAAAGCTATATGGAGATTCCTCAGACTACTAAAAATGGAGCTACCATAAAGCCTAGCAATGCCACTTCTAGGATCTACGTAAAGGACACAAACACGTTAATTCAGAAGGATTTGTATACCTCTATGTTTATTGCAGCACTATTTACAATAATAAAAACATGGAAGAACTCAAATGCCCAAAATTAGATGGTCGGATCAAGAAGATGTAGTATACATATACAATGAAATATTACTCATCAATCAAAAAAGACAAACTCATGCCATTCACAGCAACATGGATAGAGCTAGAAGGGATCATGTTCAGTGAAATAAGTGAAAAGGAAAAGAAACATATTGAATGGGTTCACTTATGGGAGGAATATAAGAGAACCAAGTAAAATATAGGGGAAAAAATATACCGTTACAACACAAAGTACAACAAGACAAAACAAAACAAACTGACAATTTTAAACCAGAAATATTCTAGAGAGGAAGGGGAGGAAGAGGGGTTAAGAGGAGGGAGGGAGGAATGTGGGGGACTGTGGTGATGATGCATGGGCAAATTGGGAAAGGGGAAAAGTAAACATTGGTTTAAAATGAAAAAAAATAAACAAAACATGTATTATAAATACACAATGAAATAATACTGAGCAGATCTAGTGGGGGATATGCTAAGCAAAACAAGCCAGAAGGAAAAATACAAGTAGCAAATTGTTTCACTTGTATGTGGAATATAGGGAAACAAATTAATGGTTCAGACAAAAAAAAAAAAGAAAAAACAATAACAAGCTGTATAAATCTAATTGTAGAGTTGAGACTATGGGGTAAGAGGAAGGGAGAATAAAGAGAAAAGTGTGAAAGTGTCCAATGGATTATTGTATTAGGAAGTTGGAACTTGGTGGTGTGTATGAGGTCTTAACATACATCTTGAAAAGGTGTCATCCTTTACCTCTTAATCATATGGAGTGTGGTAAACCAGTGTTATTTGAATAAAAAAAAATGAGAGTCACAAGAGTAACTGCAAAGAGACAATGTCTGGCTGAATATTCTTACATCTTTGAGCACATATTATATTTCTAATCATATCTTCCAAATCATAATATATAAATAGCTGTACAGTTTGACTGAAAATTTAAAATCTTGGAATAAAAGCAAATAGGAAATACTTAATATTAAATGTAGGAAACAGGAAAATTATTTTAAATAATACAAACATTTACGTTTATGTAACAATGTTAAAAATATTTTGAAAACAAATATTAAAAGCAATCAGAACAATAGAAAAAAGATCAAGATGGATGCTTTGATGGAGATATTTTGTGGTACATATAATTGAACATGTTTGAGCTTAACATCTTTCTAAATCATATGCAGTGTTGTAAACTGATATTACCTCAAAAACAGTTAAAAAAAAGTAGACTATTATATAAATAAGTAGCATAAAGAGAAATGCTAATGAAACATGAAAATCTCTTCAGTTTACTAAAAACAAAATATATAAAATATGAAAACAACATAAAAATGTCTCTCGCCCTTTCATAGTTAGAGTAAAATGTTCCTGATTGGGATAAGAATTTTGTGCACTAATAATAGATGTTTTAATCAGTATAACCTTTCTAAAAGACATTGGATCATTGTGTCTTAAATATTTATTTGTGTATTTGCTTAAATAAGCAGCCTTAGTTCTAGAAATGCATCTGAAAGACATAATCACAAAAGTGTCAACTCCTATATTCAGAAGCATACCCAGCACAGTATTGTGTATACTCTAGAAATTGGAACTAACACAAGTATGTATCATGGATCAGAAATATACAACTATAATTATGAAGTTCTTATACATATATTGGTATAGTTTGAGATATTAAATTATTAATGAGTATTATGATTCAAGGCAATTGTTTCCTTTGTTATTTATAATACACTATTTTTTTTAATTGTATATGAATCTCCAATTAGAAGGCACTAGTAGAAACTGAAAAGCTGAAATGTCTTCTGGACATATTATTTATTTAAGAATATTTTTTGCTGAAACACTTTTACTGACACATTTGTGCTAAAATTTTTGAGTCCATAGCACTATGAAAATAAAAATTTAGTCTAAAAATTTAGCTTAAATTTACTACATGATATATATAATTTTGTCCAATGATAACCTAGTTCTAAAAATACAGTAATGTTGCTAAAATCATTATAATCAAATACTGCAGTAGGCTCTATATATACTTAGTATCTTTGCGGGAAACAATAAAAAGGTTTTTATTTTTAGTTTTTTTAGTTAATATAAAAAACAAAATGGTGTGATTTTATCCTATATTTGGAGATAGAGACTTTGCAATTTAAAATTGGGTGTAAAACCCAAATCTACTGAAAATTAATAATTTCAACAGTAGTTCCATTTAAGGTGAGATGCAGAATAAAACAAAATAGGATCTTAAGTCATTAGTATTTTTCAAATTTCATAAGATAATTCTAGAAGATCAGTTGTATTTTTTTAAATAATATAATAGTTTATATTTCCATCATTTTGTGCATTTTTCCATCTCAGTTGTAATACCCCTGGGCTTCCCATCACCAAATCACCCATGTGCTATCACCAAAGTCCAGTGCATTTCCATCTCCCCACTGTTTTTGATCGCATTCCCCACTACACCCCCATAAAATGTCTCTGGTATATAACTGTCCATTATTGTTATTATAATTTTCTCTCCTGGTCCATTATACTCCTGCTATGAATGAAACCATTTGGTAATTTTCCTTTTCTTATTTCACTAAGCAGATCAGTTGTACTTTTATTCAAATCTTATTTGGGCACACAAAATTCAAACTTTTGAGACTTTTAAATTATGTATAATTTTTAAGAAAAGATTTAAAAAGAAATTCAGTTAAGTTTTTATCCAAAAAAAAAGAAAGATTTTTTTAAAAAGTTAAGTCATACTTAAGTAACTTTTTGTGGAGATGAAAAAGGGCATGTACACAAGACTTATAGCATGAAAAAAAATCTGTATTATTTTTAAATAACTAAAGTAATTTCTAATTTTCCTCTTCTATGGAATCAGAGTCTTGGGTTTAATGATCCAAGTATCTACATTACTTTTTTCCAGAGGAGACACCAATGTGGTGTCCTAGTTTAGTAAATTTATCTGCGCATGAATGTGCATTGGGAATATATACAGAGCATATATTACTAAACTATTTGCTTTAGTTTGTCTTAATTCAAACCATCTGTCCTTTCTTTTTTCAGTTCAACCCATGGGTTTTGGTCAGAATATTTTCAAAGTAGGTTATCTCAGGTTTCACAGTATCTAGTGATATCCCTGGGTTTCTTTACCTTTATAACTGGGGAAACACCACCAGTATGACTTACTGGAGTGTGGTGACAGTTATTTTTTTCTTAATTAGTCAAATGTGTAATGTGCTAATTACTTGATTCACAAGGAAAAAAATCATTAAATAAAAATCACATTTGACTGGCTTTAGCATTTGAGGGCAAATATATTTATTTAAATGTGTAGAACATCTGAATGTTAAATAAGCCACAAAATATGTTCATGGTGAAACTAATTAACACTACAACCAAGAGCACAATTCCCTTATGGGTTAATTTCTCAATGAAACTCAAAGATACTTTTTGACCTACTATAATGATCCTTCTGCCAAGGTTAAGAGAAAGATATCACCATAATTGGAGCATATGAGTCTGAATTAACCTGATTTAGGTTGGGGAATCAAAGATTTGCACAAGGAAGGAATTCATAATAATTAGGGTATAAAACATGCAAGCATAGCATCTTAAACACAGCATGAATTAATTATTCAGTTTTGTTCAGTCCATTTGGACTTATAAATTATAAAAGGTCATAGAAAAAGATTGTAGCCCTTAATCCCTTTCTAGTGCAATAACTTAAGACTTCTTCAACCTTAACCCTTATAAAGCATAGACAAGTAGATATAAGATTATGAAACATTAATACAAAAGGAAATGATACGTAGGTAGGTACTTGGCATATTTGTGGGGAGAAGAAAGATAATGTAGTCTTTGCTAAGTTATCCTATGAATCAAGAATATTTAATTTTTACACACCTCTCCATTTTCACTTCCATTTTGTTCAGTCTGTGTGTGTGTGT
>NW_004567115.1:1721838-1723488 GCF_000260355.1 Condylura cristata | reverse complement strand
TCTTTAAAGTATAGAAACTAAGTAAGTTCAGCTTTTATAAAGGTAAAAGAGGTTTCTTAACTTTGTGAGAGAAATAATGGGTCATCTAATGATGAGAACCATGAAGTAACATCTTCTTCCATGAAAAAAATGTGAGACATGGATGAAATATGCACAAGCCCATTTTCTATGTAGAGGGCTAAAAAAGTACTTCCTTCAAAGGGTGGAAGCTTCCTTTGAAGATTATTGAAAAATTACATATATAATTGAAAACTTATATATGTGTATATAATTTAATTTTTTATTTATTCATGCATGCAAGAACTGGGTACAGGCCAGAGGTGCAGGGTCTGAGAGGGTTCACCAGAGACAGAGTGAAAAATGAACAGGCAGTTTGAATGAAATACACACTAAGAGGAGCAGAGGTCAGGACAGGAGAGGTCTGCCATGCCATGTGAGACAACTTCCCTGACCTGAAATCAAACTTATGCTTGCAGTGGCTGTATATAGCTTCATAGTACTGTGCTTTAACATCTTGTACTACCAGGGAGGGCCCTGTGATCTATATTTTAATAAATTAAGATTGCTTTATGCAAGTTTATTTTTTTAATGATGTTGATGTTATCCTTAATTGGTAATATAGGTCTCTGTAAATTGTTGAGTTTGTTATGTCTAGGTATAGTTCTTAGTTCTCAATAAACAAACTAAAAATTAACTTGGAGATAGTTATACATTGAGTAACAACTCACTAAAAATGATCACATCTTAATCCGGGAAACTGTAATTTTGTTACCTAATATGATTCAAGGAACTTTGCAGACCTCATTAAGTTAAAAACCTTAAAATGCAGAGAATAACCTGTAGTGTAGATGTCGCCCAATATAATCACAAGTCACAGAGCCAAAAGGGTCCTTGTCAGAAACAATTATCATACAACAATGGAAGCAGAGTTAGAAAAGGTAATATGATGAAGAAATGTAGTTGAAGAGTAGAAGCAGCTTCTAGTAATATGAAATGATAATGAAATATTAATTATTTCTTAGTGTTCAGAAAAGAGTAACCTTGCCAATACATTTGATTTTGGTTCAGTGAGACAGATTTTGACTTCTGATCTATACAAGTACATCATAATATATTTGTTTTTATCTAAACCACTAGTTTGGTAATTTGTCACTGCTGCAATACAGTAGTAATAGAGACTATAAGAGACAAAATGGGATATAATGCAACTCCTTATACTGATTAATTCCCATGTAATGAGTGATTCCATAACTCCAAAAATAAAGTAATAACATGACGCTTAGAACTAGAAAACTTGGTATAGTTCTTAAGAGTATATGTCCTTGTCATTAGGGAAATATCTAAATTGACAAATGGAGCCCTCCCGGGTGGCACAATGGGTTGAAGCACAGCACTAAGAAGCTAAAGCCAATTCAGAATGAGTTCAATCCCTGCCCCAGAGGTGATTCAAATAGCGTGGCAGACCTCTCCTGACCCACCAGCTACTCCCCCAGCTTCATAGATCTGCCTGTTCTGCTCCCCACTCTGTCTCTGGTGATTCCTCTCACTCCCACACCTCTGGCCAGTACCCCAGTTCTGTATGCATATAAATACATATAAATAAACCTTTTTTTTTTTTTTAAGGTACAAAAGGACACAACATGGCAAAAA
>NW_004567115.1:1714524-1721698 GCF_000260355.1 Condylura cristata | reverse complement strand
TAAATTTCCCTGTCACCAAAATGTGACAGGTGATTGGCAATGCATGGTGTTGGTAAATTCCTTAGAGGAAATTTGTTGACATGTGACTGGGTGCAGACACCACCTGCAGCAGAGGGAATTCTGCAGCAGTAGGCATGGGAAACTGGAAACACCACAGCTGGTATGGGCACAGTAAGCTCCTTCCCCAGAACACTTCCAAAAGAGATCAAGGAGAAGTTATGTTGAACCAGGCTGGACTCCTAAAAACGAAAACTAATTAACAGAGAGAAGGAATTGTGAGATACATCATGTCCCTTAGGAAAGTAAAATACTGGGTGCAGATAGAGTAGCCCTGCAGAAGTAATAGCAGAATTAGGAGAAGGGTAACAAGGCCCATTGTAGAAAACAGAATTCAATTTTCTTCTGGCTCCAGTAGAACACTCGAGTTCAAATGATAATTATAGATTCAAGGTAAAGTATAGCAAATAATCCTACAAGAGAGTAGGACAAAAAAAAAAAAAAAAGATCAGGGACAGCTATACTCATATCAGACACAATGGATTTCCAGTTAAGGTAACAAAAGACAAGGATGGACACAACAACAAAATGATTAAGTGATCATGAGGACATAAAACTAGTGAATATATATATACTTACCAAAGGACACCAAAATATATTTGGCAACTTCTATCAACTCAGAAAACAAACATTGGAAAATACACATCGGTGGTAGAAAATTCCAACACTAACAGATGGACAAATCAGCAAGACAGAAATGAATAGGAACACAATAGCTTTAAACAAAGAATTAGACAACATGATCCTGATAGATATCTTTAGGACACTGTTACCACAAGGAAGAAGAATACATATTTTTCTCAAGTGCATGGGGAAATTCTCTAGAATTGACCATGGAGTCACAAGAAAAAATCATCACAAATTCATGAAAATAGAAACCACACTAAGCATCTTATTTGCTTATAAACATATAAAGCTAGCAATCAAGTACAAAAAGAATACATGGAAATTCTCTAATACATGAAGATTTAACCACACTACTGAACTGCTATTGAGTTAATGAGGAAATCAAAGAAGATTTCAAAGAAATACTTCAAGACAAATGATAATAAGGATAAAGCTGTCCAGAACTTATGTAACATAGGAAAAGCAACCTAGGTGGCTCATCTCAGTAAATAAGAAAGAGACCAAGTAATCTACATTGTCTTATTGCAAGGGGTTAGAAAAAGAATAAACAAAATCAAAAGCCACTAACAGGAAGGGAATAAATGACATAGAAATCAAATCAAAATCAAATTTGTCCAAAAGATTAGTGAAACCAGGAGTTTGTTGAAAAAATAGACAGATTGACAAGTCATTGGTGGTACTTATACTGAATAGAAGAGAGAAAATCAAAAATGAAAAATGGAAATAATAATGCATACTGCAGAAATGAAAAGTATAATAAGAAACTTTATAAAAATTGCAGACAAGCTGGACATTTAGGAGAAATACATAATAAGTTTAAACAAACTCCCAAGATTGAGAAAGGATGAAAAGGACCATCAGTAACAAGTGCTGAAATTGAAGGAATAATAAAAATTCTCCCTAAGAATGAAAGTGCAAAAACCAATGGTTTCTCCAGTGAATCTGACTAACCCTTCAAAGAGCTAATACCTATAAAACTCAAACTTTTCAACAACAAAAAAATCAGAGGGAGGAAATTTCCCCAACATATATTATGAGCTAAAAATCACCCACCAAAAAGAAAAAAAATTATAGACAAATATTTCTAATACATATAGAAGCAAAATCCTCAACATGATCCTAGCAAATTGAAAACAGCAACATATCAAAAGAATCATCTACCATGATCAAGTAGACTTCATCCTAGTAATGCAAGACTGGATGAACACAGAAAAATCAACTGTCACTCACCAATCAACAAAATGAAAGATAAAAAAACTGAATGGTCATCTCAATAGATACTAAAAAAGTTCAACAAAATTCAACATACATTTATGGTAATAATGCTCAATAAAATGAGAACAAATGGGACTAATCCAAATATTATAAAAACTATAGATGGCAAGCTCACAGTCAACATCACTCCCACTGTTGGTAAGACACTTAACAAAGAAGGTGAAGGAATTATATTAAAAACTATAAAATTCTGTTAAAGGTGAAAAGACACAACTAGAAAGAGTCCATGCTTATAGGCTGAAAGAATTATCATCATTAAAATAACCATATTTCCTCATGCCGTTAACAAAATTGTAACAGTATCTAACAAAATGCCCATGACGTTTTTCAAGGAAATAGAATAAACAATTAAAAAAATTTAATGGAGGCCCTCCCTGGTGGCGCAGCGGGTTAAAGCACTGCACTGAGAAGCTACTTCTCATGAGTTCCATTCCCTCCTGCCCCGGAGGTGACCACATGGCGCGGCAGACCTCTCCTGACCCACCCGCTGCTCCCCTCAGCAGTGTACTTCATGGATCTGCCTGTTCTGCTCCCCGCTCTGTCTCTGGTGAATCCTCTCACCCTCCACCATCTCTGACCTGTACCCCAGTTCTGCGTGAATGAATAATAATAATAATAATAATAATAATAAATAATGGAAACACAAAATTTCCTGAAATATTAAAGCAATCTTGAAAGAAATGAAGGAAAAATGAATTCATCATACTTTTTGACTTTGAATTATGATACACAGTAATATTAATCAATAGTACAGTACTAGAACAACAACAAAAATAAAATCTTAGAACATTGGAATAGAATAGAAAGACCAGAGTTTAAATGAAAGCAAATATGTACAGTTAACTTTCAACAGAAGAGCTACAAAAATACAGTATAGTAAAGGTAGTCTCTGATATATATAGTACTGGGAAATATTGATAGACCCAAGCAAAAAATGAAACACATTTAATCTCATATATAAAAAGTAATTCAAAATGGATTAAAGGTCTAATAAGAACTGAAGCCATGAAGTAACTGAAAAAACAAAACAAAACAAAAAAAAACAAAAAAAAAAAAACATAAGGAATTTATGTTTACCGGACATTTACCACAAGGATGTATTCAAGCCTGTTGGCAAGGGGGAGGGGGGGAAAAATAAACAAGTAGGACATCAAACTAAAAATCTTTTATTTCTCAAAGTGAGTTACAAAAAATAAATAAATAAATAACAATTCAAGTGACACAATGGGAGAAGATGTTTGCAAATTACATCTGGTAAACATGAATGTTTAAAAGTTTACAAATGTTTTACACAATCCTACAACAAAGTTAATGTATGGGCAAAAGACTTAGACACGTTTCTAAAAAGAAAAAAATAATTCAGGTGGCCTACAGATATATGAAAAAATTTATAATACCAATTTTTATAGTGAAAATGTAAATTAAACCCACAGTAATGTATCACCTCACTCCTGTGTGATGGTCTATATATATATATAAAAGAATGGAATCAGCACATGTTGGGGAAGTTACACTGAAAAATGGAAATGAACAATCATATTTTATCCCTTACTGTTAGTGGAAATGCAAGTTGTTGTGGCCCCTGTGGAAAATGGCATTGAAATTTATTATGAAAATTCATTTATGATCCAGCAATATTTCCATTAGTCATTTATTCAAATAATAAGAAAAACTTTTAATGAAAGATTTATATATGCTTATGTACATAGCAGCACTGTCCACAATTGCCAAGTCATGAGACTAACTTAAATGTCCTTCAACAGACAAATGGATAAAGGAAGGATAATCTAGATTCAGTGGAATTCTACACATCTGTGTAAAAAAATAAATAGTGACACCTGGGACAAAATTTATGGACTTCAAGATGATTACATTATGAGTAATAAGTCAGAAAATGAGAAGTCATTATCAAAAGGTTTCACTCATTGCTAGAATATAAGTACCTAAAAAAAATAATACACAGGAATAAGACAGTAAGACACATTCCTGAATTCATTGAGTTCATTGAAAGAATATAATGGTTACCAGAAGGGGATGGAGGAAAGAAGCAAGGATGGGGGAGGAAGGAAGGTGGACTATTGGCATGAGTGATTTTATGGAAAATGAATGGAACATACTCATATATGGAAGAAGAAAATATAACCCCCCAAATGCCAAGTATATATATATATATATTTCAAGAAGACAGGTGAAAATGTGGGTCTGGAGGTGAGTATGCAAGGGATGATCACTAAAGGAAAGTAATGAAGTATTGAGTATTAAGGAGATCTTAAAGAGGGATTGTCCAGAGAGAGACTGGCAGAAAGCAACCAATGCAGTAAAATAAAACAAATCAATAAAAAATAATAAAAGAAAGACATCATATCTGGGAAGACAAGTAAATGAATGTCATATGTCAAAAAGGATAGAGTGATCAACTGAGTCAAAGTTGTTTATAGTTCAAGCAATATGACAATAATTTTACAACTGGATTTAGCAACACGAAATTTTCTGTTGACTTGCAACAATCATGTTTGTTAAAGTGGTGGATGTGGAAAACCTTGTTCAAATAGGTTTGCAAGAGGATGAGGAGAGAATAAAATGAGACCACTATTATACATTTCATATGCAGGTAAACATCTTACAAAAAAGTACTCACAATTCTCTCCTACCCCTATGACAAGTCTACCATCCATCTCAATGATACAACACAAGCTATAGTCATGAGTTATGTTATTACTTGTTTAATTTATCATTAATTAAAATAGGACACATAAAATATTTGACTTCCTTTTATTTTTTTGTATGACCTATATAATTTTACGGTGTCTAAAGAATTTATTTTATCCTTTCTTGCAAGGAAACACTACTAGCAATGGCTTTCTTCTTTCCATTTGTCTGAAAAAGACTTTATTTTTCTTCCTTTGAAAAAATTTTATTGGGTTAGAATTTTATGTTGGCATTCATTTCTTTCAACTCTTGAAGAATTTCATTATGTTTTCTTCTGGTTTGCATTTCTTGTGATAAATAGTCCTTCTTCCTCTGTATGTTTTGTCTTATTTTTTTCTGAATAATTTATTTATTTATTTATTTTGGCTATTCAGTTTTCTGTGATTTGAACACAATAAGCCAAGATGCAATCTGTGCTTGAATATTTGTTTTGGTATTTGTTCTGCTTGATATTTTCTAAGTTCCCTGTACCTGTGGTTTGATGTGTGTCATTAATTTTAGAAAGTTATTTTTATTTAAGATTTATTTTTTATTTATGTATGCATACAAGAACTGGGGTATAGGGCAAAGTTGTAAGGTGGGGGCAGGGGCAGTGAGAGGATTCTCCAGAGACAGTGGGGATCAGAACAGGCAAATTTACAGTTGAGACTTTATGCTCTGCACTACTAGGGAGGTCCAACTTTGGAAGTTTATTGGGATCGATTTTTTCTCAAGATCACTGATTCTTTATTGATTGTCTCAAGTATACTGGTGTTCCAATATATGTGTCATATTCATATCTGAGTCTGTAATGGTTCTTTGTTTTTAATTTTTTTTACATTTGGTATGACTTTAATAATATTTGGTTAAAATCAAGACCTATACAGTGGATCCACATTCACATACAAAAAGGAAATACCCAAGAAAGGATCATGATGCCTGCAGCCACCCCAGTCCAGACCTGAATATTTGAGCAGAATTTAGAGTTGGGCCTCCTGGTGTGCCCCAGACACCCAGGCAGGAGGCCTGTTCCTTCCTAACAGGTCTCTAAAAGATGGAGTTCCTCAGGTGAGGAAGTGCCCTAGACCATGCCCTTCAGAGCCTATCTGTGTGAGCAGGAAATGACCCCAAGCACCCCCTTCCTGAATGGACTTCTTTACTCAAAATGTCACAGGAATGATACCTCAGTGGGTTTAGGGACCTGTATCCCACTAGAACAAGGCCACTAGAAGAACTGTAAGCCATCTTGGTTTTTGTTCATTTTTTTTTTTTAATATCCCCTATTTACTTTGAATTGTTGCTCTTTAGAGTGTTGTCTTACAGCTTTTTCAGTGTCTATACTACAGTCCTGTTGATGTGCATGAAGATGAAGAGAAAGTTTGATACTTTTTCTGATTAGGTATCACTCTTTTAGTAGCTTTGGATGTTGAACTGGAATCTCTGCAACTGTTTCTTTGATATACTTTTTGTTTGCTTATTTGTTTGTTTGGTAACTCTGACTCACTATTCTCTGGCTACAGAGTTCCCAGTCTATTTATTTAAAGAACTAACCATGTTTTTTTTTTAGTGAGATTTCTTTCCTTAGATAAAACAGAAAATTTAGTCAGAACAAGAATGGAAGACATGTCCTTCTCCCACCTGAAAGAAGATTTGGAAAAGACTTCTCCTTGGACAGCACTTTGTTCTGAATATAGTTCTGGGTATAGTTCATGGTAATTTCACTTTATCTTCATTCTACAAGAAAAACAAGATCTTGCTCAGATACTAATAATGATAAAGTAAAAGGGTTCCCGGAGGTAAAATCAAGAATGTATAGGTTTTTATAATTTCTAAGTCTTTGCCCACAGAAGTTTCCCATTCTTGCAAGTTCATACTCAGCTTCCAGCAATTTGTTCAGATTACCCTATACATATTACTTCCTGTTGCTTCTGCAGCATCTGCTTAGATAACAGACACAGCTCTGTTTCTCTGAGTAAGTTTCTGACTAAAATTTAGAGATTTTGTTTTCTCTGCTATCACTGCACTGAGATGGCCAAGTTTCTATAAAATCAATGTGTTATAATTTTCTTATGTGATTGGGAATGATGACTTACTTCTAAGCAATTCCCATGTTGGTGCTATAGGAAGAAGCTTTCACCAGACTTTTTAAATTTTAAGACACTGACTTTCCATCTTAAGTAGAATTATAGTTGCTAATTGTTGCACCAAGATGAGTAAAAATTTAAATATAGTAAAGTTGACAATCTAGAACAGATTTGAAAAGATATGTTCAGGAGAGAGGCAGTGGCAGATAGGTATATTGTGTGGCAAGTAGGCTAATGTGTCCAGAGAAGAGTGAATAAGGTGGAGTGTAATAGGTCACAATGGGATGAAAAGTCCAGGTCTTTATCAGCAACTATACAGATTTTTGCTATCTCCACTGAGAAATATCTTTCAAGGGTTTTCAGCAAATTTAATGCATGTTTTGTTTGTTTTGCTTTCTTTTAATAACAGTTTATTTTTACATCATTTTGTACATTTTTTTTTT
>NW_004567115.1:1711076-1713026 GCF_000260355.1 Condylura cristata | reverse complement strand
GGGATGGCATTAAATCTGTATATTGCTTTTGGCAGGATGGCCATTTTGATTATGTTAATTCTCCTGATCCATGAGCAAGGGATGTCTTTCCATTTCATGGTGTCTTCTTGTATTTCTTTTAACAGTGTTTTGTAATTTTCTTTTAGAGGTCTTTTACCTCTTTGTTAGGTTGGCTCCCAGGTATTTGATTCTTTTTGTTTTAATTGAAATGGGGATTTTTTTTATTATTATTATTTCTGCTTCTTCTGATTGGTTGTTTGTGTATAGGAAAGCCTCTGACTTTTGTGTGTTGATTTTATAACCTATTACCTTGCTAAACTTTAATGCACGGTTTAATGGGTTTTAAAAATCATCATTTCATTCCTGATTTCAGAATAGGAGAGAAGATCAAAAATGGAGGGAATGGTAGTAAATGCCATAGTAATCTCTAGATAGTCTATGGGGATTTGATTTAGTGTGGGGGTGGTACATGGAGTGACAACATGGAGTGATCATATACTGGACATATGATTAAGGCCACTAAGATATTTTGGACTGGATTTGCGGTGTGATATAAAGCATGGGATAGAACAGGACTTCATATGAATCTAACCGAAGAAATGAAGTAGACTTACTCCAGATGTAGTAGGGTTTTCTAAACTATCTATCCAAGCAATCTCACCTATGATTCAAGTTACTAGATACTTTTATTTATGTCCAGAACACTTTTCTTTTCTTATTGTGATCACCATGCACACTCCCTTCACCATACCTTGGAATTTGAAACCGTTGAAATGTGTCTATTTCTCTAACCCAGGCCTGGACCTCCTTGAGTCTTTTGTAACATTCAGGTTGACATCTTTGATATCTCAATGTGACCTAAGGTTTTAGCGCATTTATAAAATAATTTCTATTTTTTTGGACTCCGTTTGCATTCCTCTCAAATGACAAAATCTTGCTAATAACTATAAATTCAGTTCAGATGTTAATTCTTGAAGAAAATCCCAACCACAACTTTGTCCCCAGCCCTGGAAAGCTCCCTGTGATTCAAATGTACCTTTCATCCTGTGCTCAGGTCATTGTTCTGCAGATGTCAGATTACATGCTGTCTTCTTCCATGATTGTAACAATCTTTGCAGCACAGGATGAACAGAGACTATCTAGTATTCATCTATGTGTAATGACAGCAGCTAATGTCTGTATACTCAATGTATATTGATAGTAGAAAAACTGAGACTTTTTTCCATTTATTTGTTTGTTTGCTTATTTTACCTTATTTTGAATTTTGGAATTTAGAGAGCTCAACAGGTCTTAGAAAGTGTCTGTAAAGGAAAATTTTGTCCACTGTTCTATAAAGAAATAGAAAGTTAAATAGTTAACAGCCATTTGTTCACACACATTATTTAATAATTAAAAAAAATTCAGTTTTAGAAAAGTAAACTCACATATGTACAATTTTTATAGGAACAAAAATCTTATATATGTTATTGGTAATCAAAAGCATATAGGTATATGTTTTACCATTGACCCCACCCCAGGTAGTATTGGGGCAAACATTAGTAATTCTTTTATGCTATAGGAAGAAATAATAGCTGGAATACTAAATCTTAGGATATTTTACCTCATGTTTTTCTTGTTCTCAACTATATGAAGCAATATTGTTATATTTATATATAAATATAAAAACTTTTTTTAAAGATGTATTTATTTATGCATACAAAATTTGGATGTAAGCCAGAGATGCAAGGGTGGTGAGAGGCTGCCGCGCCAGCACGACAGCAGAGATGGTCTGAGCGAAGGACGTCAGGATTAAAGCACACACTCCTTGGTCAGCAAGCAAAGGCACACTCTATTCTTCTCTCCTTCCCTATTTATCCCCTTCAGCCTGGAGCCTGGGGCTGGGGGTAGGCGGAAGCTCTCAGCAAGTGCATCAATAACATGTAACAATAACATGGGGGTCAAAGAACACAA
>NW_004567115.1:1698050-1710976 GCF_000260355.1 Condylura cristata | reverse complement strand
ATCAATAACATGCAACAATAACATGGGGGTCAAAGAACACAAGGTAGCAAACACAAGGCAGGAATACTTCCTGCCTCCTGTTTTTCTGTTCCAGCACCCATGGCTCATTCTTTGTTTCCACACAACAGTGTGCATATGATTCTGTGGGGGAGGTGGGGAGGTCTGTCCAGGCAAAGGACCCAACAAGAGGCTTCACCAGAGACAGTGTGGGGAGCAGGACAGGCAGATTGGTGAAGTACACTGCTGAGGCGAACAGCAGGTAGCTCAGGAGAAGTCTGCCACGCCATGTGGATCACCTATGGGGTAGGGACTGAACTCATGCTGAAGGGGCTGTGTTCAGCTTGCAGTGCTGTGTCCTAACCCATTGCACCACCAGATAGGGCCCACAATTTTTATAATTATATGAAAGAATGGATGGTGTTGTATGTAATGGATGTATTCATTTCAAAATATAGTCTGTGGCTTGGAGAGGGAGCTGCTATCATTGGACTGCTCACCCAATAGTCAAAGATGAGAAAACAGTAAAATAACTGTCCATAAAGACCAGTACAGGCCAGTTGAAATACATTTAATCTTCAAAATAAAAGCTTTAGAGATTCAGCTAGCAGGCCTAGTATTATATACCAAGATTCAAGTGTTGGAAATAAATTAATATCCAAAGGAAAATTCTGCAGATATCAGAAATAGAACAATTTTAAAAGAAATTATACTTTAGTAAAAATAAATGTACATATTGTGTAAAAAATATTAAGGTGGAATATATTGTGACAATTTATATCAATAGCTAGCCCACTCTTTCATGAACAAAGGATATATATATATTTGCTGTATAGTCAAAATACTCCAGAAGAGAATCAATATATTGGAATGTATTGTACTATGTTCAAAATCAATTTGAACTTCAGGGGTTCTTATTTTGTAGTGAAATGGTGTCAGGGCTTGAGTTTCTTTTAAGAGTAAAAAATAAATCTTTTCCATACAAAAGAAAATTGGAAAGGGGAGAAGGAGTCTCTTTGACATGAAATATCTTTGAAAATTTGAACATTTTGATGTTACCTGTATAGTTCAGGAAATATATTGTCCTATTCTCCAATATTTCTTTTTGAGAAAATTGGTAAGAATTTGTAAAATAACCTTCAATATTTCTTCAAGATGCCCATCTTATAAGCTCTCCTTTTCCCTTTAATAGCCTTGGTACCAGTAGGCACCTTTGGGCAAATGTGTAGCTGAGTTGTAGAGAGATTGAAGAATATAAAGATACCTCGTGGATTTCATTTGCTCTACATTGTCCCTGATCTTCCAATTACTACATATATGAAGACAAGAACCTTGTGCCCAATATATCTCTTGGTCAGTAGTTGGGTAATATTGATACATTAAATTCAAAATAATAAATGTATATGGTTTTTGTCCTCCTAATAAAATAGCTAGCAATACTTTAAACTTTTCTGAAAATTGGAGAATTTGCACAAAATTAAATGCAAATTTGAATATTAACAGATGAGCTTACTGTTTTATATTTCAAATAGAGTTTAGGCTATTAACTTTAGACGATGCATGTATTTCATTTTACTCATTTACTTCTCATTACACAAAGAATATATGAATATGCTTTATCAATATAAAAAAGACCAACCTTTGATTAACACTCTACATGCATTCCCAGAGCAGAAGTAAACATCATTTATCAGTTTTTACACACATCTAAGAATATACATAAAATATATACCAGTGTATTTTTATATAACTGATAATACTCAGTATAGAGATTTCAGCTTGTTTTCTCCTTTCATGTGGTTGAAAAAAATTTATGTCAGTTTATGATTTTTGTTTAAGTGCTATGTAGTGAGGTATACATGAGTTACTTAGAGTTCATTAAACATTTCCCTATTGGTAGATATTTAGTTATTTCAGTAATCATTTTTCTTACTTCCTTCCCAGTCCAACTTCTTCCTCTTCTCCCCTCCACTTACCACAATGTCTCTCTATAATAGACTAAGAGGAAAAGGTTTTGTGTCGAATGTTATACATGTTTTTATTTTCATAGATATTTCCTAACTATGCAACAAAACACATTGATTTAGACTTTATCAGCAATGTATAAAAATAATAATTCCTACCAACCTTAAAATTATTCGATGTTATTATACATCCATAGGATAAAATAACTAACTGTTGTCTATGTTTATTCTCTCCTCATGAATAGTAAAGCTGAATGTCTTTTAATAATTTTATTGGTCATTTGTGTTTCCTTGATACTGTCTAAATATTAAACAAGTGATTAAATTAAAACAATATATTTAGAGTGCTAAAGAAATGAAAGTTAATCACTTATATCCAGGAAAATGAAAATGTTTTCCTGGTATTATATTACAATTGCAGTATGCCAAATATAATGATTAAATAGTACTGCTTTATTTTCACTATGCACATACAGAATCATATATGATTCCTAGTTAACAACTTAACTATGTTCAGTTTACAAACCCACTAGGTGTCAAAATTCACTAATATTTATTTTGCTTTTTGTGTGTGCATTTTAAATGTAGCACCTGTAATTCAGTATATTGTACCACTACTTACCATTTTTACTTGCAAATTAGTTTCATAACTGGTGTGTGTGTGTGTGTTTGCATGCTAAACTTATTCGTTATCTTTGAAAGAAATATGTGAAAAGTTCACATTTGAAGTCCTCCTTTACTCTCATTATTTCCAATACCCCATCTCTTCTTCTACTAGTGAAGTTTCCTCCTTTTCTTGTCACCCTGAGTCAACAACCCAGGCCTTCAGAATCTATTTACACTGAGCACTTGAAGTATTAACTCTCCCCAAATTACCTTATTTTAATGCTAATCAAGTCTTACTTAAATGACAATGATTCCAAGTGACAGATTTGCAGAAATCACCTAATTAGAGGTGAAGGTAGTGTACTTCTGATCAGTAGGTCCAGTACTGATACTAGTAACTAAAACATCATAAGCTGTTATCCAGTATTGAATAAATTGGATTTGGTCATTTAATTACCATAGGCATAGTTACATTATTATGTGTGACATAGTCCTTAAATAGATAATATATTGATATTCTGAGTCTCCTTCTCAAACAGGTTTTGAAATTGAAGCTTATGTACATATACAAACATAAACAAGAGGAAAATTCATATGAGATATACATTTCATAAATAATATAGAACTAATTTTCAAAGCTAACATTCATTGGTGTTATATATTTTATATACAACAATGCAGTTTTTTCAAATGAATAAGGAAAGTATGTAAACACCACCAAAATAAAAGTGTTCCAATTTTAAGTAGCTTATAAAAGCAACTGAGATAAAGGCCATTTTCAAATTATGCAAGCACTTTTATTTCAGCATATTTATTAAGTTCCTTGTCATTATGTAAAAAAGGAATACAAACATAATATTAAAACCAATAATACACTGAACTGGGTGGATCTTGATTTTGAAGGATCCAGCAGAGAAAAGGAAGGCACCAGAAAGCATGTGGCATATCTGATGTCACATTTCTTCATAGAAGGACACTACTACAAAATGTAAATATCTTCAAAGGATTAACCCTTAAACATCATGAAAATATGCACATTTTCAAAGGGGTAAAGCATTTTCTAATCTGAACATCTTTAAAGAGGGGAAATCAATAAATGGCATGAAAAACTTCAAAGCAAGACCTCCTGTCAATGACAGAAGTTCCTCAGCAATGCGGAGGCTTTGAAGGAGGACTCCCAGTGCTGGGAAAGCTTTGAAGTGACTGAAAACAGACATTTATAATTACGGAAAGGTGCAGTGTCCAGCAGGGATAGTACAAAGCCACGTCTGACGTAGGTACAGAGGGAGATTGGGAGGTGACAGGGACACTGACCTTGCACCTCCCACTCTAACAGCCTTTCGGGTCAACTCAATAGTTGTATGTAAAATGGCAAGTGTGGAGTGAGAACATGGCAATGGGCAAGGGACCAAATTATTTTAGATCTCATATTTCAAAAAGGAAAAAACCCTCAGCATCCCTAAAACACATCTTAATATATACCTCCTGTGCCAGGTTTTTGTGTAGATGCCTGATCTATTAAGATCTATCAACACTCAGATTTCTGTAAACAGGCATTCCAGGAGTGTGACAACTTTAAAATAAGCCTCTTAGGTTCCCAGACTTGTGATAGTGAAGTGTTATATTATGTTAATGTATTTTTATATAACTCAGAATGTACTAAAGCCTGAAAAATAATTTAACCTATGATGTAACTTGTTTGATTTGAGCCAATGCTTTGGTATATATTTTCAAAACTCAATTGTACACTTTTTTTGAATTCCATAATGGCTAGGAATAAACTAAACTAAGCATCAAAGACAGACTAGCAAAGTCAGAATAAAACAATTTTAATGTTTTATTACCTAAAGCAGATTTATTTTATACCTACCTTTACCTGACATTTGATAGGGTCCAGTGAGTTAACAACATCTTTTTGCTTCTTGGAATCATTCATTCTGAAATCTGCCTTTCCTCACGTGGCTCTTTCATCTGTCATTTATTGAGTACCAAATATTCTAGATTCTATTTCAGGTACTTGGGCTACAGTGTTGTAGTGACTGTTGTTGTGGAGGTTGAAACCTAATGAAGGACACAGGCATTGTCCAATATGTTAAAAAAAAAAATGTGTATCATGCTATGATAAGAATTTTAGGGAAGTTACACAAAGGATCGGGAATGTTCAGAAAAATGAGATAGACTTCCCTGAGGAACTAAAAGTTGAGCTAAAATCTAAAGAATGGATCACCATTAACTGGGAAAAACGGGGAGTGGACAGGTACACCAAAGAAGTTTGTCAGGTGAAAGGAGGTAAAAATTAATGATAGTTTTATGGATGAGTAGGCTGGGGAGGGAGGAATAAATAATATATTGTGGGTATTGTTAATGTTTTTAGTCTTATTCATAAAATCAGTCAGCAGAATTTGAAAATATTTAAACATGTGACTGACCCTATCAAATTTGCATATTTGATATGTCACTTTTTCTTGAATGTAAAGAATATAGGGAGAGGATGTGGAAAGAATATTTGAAAGGAAATTAGTAGGTTACTAGAGTGGTTGATGTAAGAGATCAACTTAAGTATAGGTGATGATGGGACCAATGAGAACATTTGAGAAATAGCTAAGATGTAAAACTGGAAAGATTCACATTGAAAAGAAAAGATAAGCAAGAAGAAGGGGTCAAGGACAATGTCCATATATCCTCATTTTGAGTGAGACCATTCACTAAAAAAGGGAAATCCTGTAAAGGATTTGTTTTAGAGATAGAACAATTAGCTCAATTTTGGCTATATTGAATTTGAGAAACTCATGTTTTCAATTCAAATGGGTCTGTCAAGTAGTCATGTGTTTTATTAATCTGAAGGAAGGATCTGGGAGGTAAAGTTCTTTGTGATAATTTGAAAGAGATAGAAACACTTAAGAAAAAGTGATGAAATTATGAAAAGACTTACAAGGTTCTTAAGGAATAATTCCAATATTAAAGTCTCTGAAACTTTCTTGGATGAACTGTGACTTTCCCCTCAACATCCGCATAGGCTTTATATTTTAAAAATCAACCTGGTATTTCACACATGATAAAATACGATATTTAAACTTTTTTTAAAATTCCTTTGAGATAAAGATAAAAATATGCCAGCATATTTTGTGAGTACATTGGCATTCCAAATTTATTTCTGTTTCTTTTAGAAGCTTATGTATACAATTCACTTTTCCATTGAAATAAAAGTGGAAAACTCCAAATATTGGTAGCTTCTCTTAAATTTCAAAGTTAATTCTATTTGTGAGTTCTCTACTTGCTGTTTGCCTACCTTTGGTCTTGACTCTCCATTCACCTACCTTTCTTCTATTCAAAGTAATATTAGAAATCTTAGAACAATCAGGCAAGAGAAAGATAAAAAAAATCAGATTTGGAAAGAAGTAAAAAACTATCACTTTTGCAAATGGCATGTTATATAGATGTCATGTTAAACCTAAATACTCCATTAAAAATAAACTACTAGAAACAATACATACCAACAGTAAAGTGGCAAACTATAAATTTAATTTTGGAAAATCAGGTGAATTCCTACATATAAACAATGAACTAGCAGAAAAAGAAATAATAATAAAAAAATCATCTATTACTTCATCAAAAAGTACTAAATACCTAGAAATAAACTTTACAAAGGAAGTGAAAAAACAGTACACTGAAAATTTTAAAATATTGTTACTGAAAATTTAAAAAAATATTGTTAAAAAATAAGACATAAAGGAATGATATATATGCCCTGTTTGTATATTAGAAGAATTAACAATGTTATAAATGGCCAATTTACCAAATTGGCATGATATGGATTCTATGCAACTCTCTTTCATTCAAAGACATTTTTTAAAAAAATAAAATAGTTGAATAATATCTATAGGGAACTACAAAGAAAAATCCCAATAGCCAAAGCAACTTAATAATGTAGGTATTACAATCTCATATCCCAACTATACTGCAAAAGTATGGGAATAAAAGCAGTATGTTATTGAAATAAAATCAGGCACATAGGACAATGGAATAGAATTGAAAGCCCAGAAATAAATCTGTCTATGTATGAAGAGCTAAACTATAATAAAGGAGCAACGGGCTCTCTCTGATGGTATAGTGAGTTTAAAGCCCACTAGCCACAGCTGCTTCAGCACAAATTCAATCCCTAGTCCCATCCCAGAGGTGATTCAGCTGACACAGAAGACCTCTCCAAATTAACTCAATGTGGATTAAAGACTTAGATGTAAGACCTGAGACCATAAAATAGTATAAAACTATATGTATGCATTCTACTATATAGGTAATTACTCCAAGTTGTTGGTCTGTGTGATGTATTTGACAATTTGACTACTAACCCAAGAACATCAAAAAGAAAATTTATAAATGTGGCTACCTCAAACTACAAGAACGTTCCTATAATCAAAGAAACTATCACCAAAATGAAAGGACGTCATACAGAATGAGAGAAAATATTTAATCATAATACATCTGACAAGAGATTAATATTCAAGTATTAAAAATACTCATATAACTGGCCCTCCCTGGTGGCGCAGAGGGTTAAAGCACAGCACTAAGAAGCTTAAGTCACTTTTGCATGAGTTCAATCCCAGCCTGCCTGCCACGAGGAGATCCACATGGCGCTGCAGACCTCTCCTGGACCGTCCGCTGCTCCCCTCAGCAGTGTACTTCGTCGATCTGCCTGTTCTGCTATCCGCTCTGTCCCTGGTGAATACTCTCACCCTCTGCATCTCTGGCCTGTACCCCAGTTCTATATGAATAAATAAATAAATCTTTTTTTTTTTTAAGATTTATTTATTTATACATACAGAACTGGGGTACAGACCAGAGGCTCAGGGACGGTGAGAGACTTCACCAGAGACAGAGTGGGGAGCAGAACAGGCAGATCGACAAGTACACTGCTAAGGGGAGCAGCGGGCGGGTCAGGAGAGGTCTACCACGCCATGTGGTCACCTCTGGGGCAGGCGGGAATCGAACTCATGCGGAAGTGGCTTTAGCTTCTCAGTGCAGTGCTTTAACCCGCTGCGCCACCAGGGAGGGCCCTGAATAAATAAATAAATCTTTTAAAAAAATACTCATATAACTTAACAAAAATTAAAATAGTTACCCTGGTCAAAAAGTGGGCATAAGAATTAGACACTTTTCCAAAGAAGACATGCTGATGACCAACAAACAAATACATACATGTTCAACAAATGCAAATCAAAACCACAATGAGATAACTTCTACTTAACACCTGTGAAAATGACCCTTATCAAAAGACCACAAACAGGTGTAGGCAAGGATGTTGACAAAAAGGAGCCTTCATACGAAAGTGTACTTATCTAGCCCCTACAAAAAAGATTATGGAGGTTTCTTAAAATATAAAAATATAGATCTATCATTTGATTCAACAATTCTACTCTTAGCTACCCACCCAAAGAACACTAATTTGAAAGACTATGCACACTCCTGTGTTCATTGCAGCACTACTTATATAAACCAAGTTATAGAAGAAAGATTATCCTAGAACAGATGAGTATTTTAAGAAAATGTGCTCTATATCTATATCACTGATATCTGTATCTGCAATGGAATACCAGGCAGTTACAAAAAGAGATTAAATCTCACCATTTGCAACAACACGATGGAACTGAAGGGTATTATACAAGCAATAAAATCAAGAAGAGAGAAAATACCAGATGGTTTTGTTCACAGGCAGAATATAGGGAAGCAGTGTAAAAGAGTCAGACAAAACCTAACTAAAAACAAACCCTGGAAATCTGACTGTAAAACTGAGGTCATCAAAGAGAGGAGAATCATGGAGAGGAATATTTGGAGGTGGCAGAAATTTTGGGTGATGTAGTGGTGTGGTAACATATTTCTGAAAAAACTTGATCTTATCTTTCTGAATATGTACAATGTTGTTAACCAATGTTACTTTTAAAAAGAATATAGAACTGCACACTTAAACTAACACCGTTGGATATTATAGCAACATTTTAACTAGAAATCAAGTAAAAGTCACCATCAAGAGTGGTGGTGAAATGGGTTAGGATGCAGTACTGCAAACTACATGCAACCCCTTCAGTATGAGTTCCATCCCCACCCTGGAGGTGATCCGCATGGTGTAGCAGACCTCTCCTGTCTCCCTGGCTGCTCCCCTCAGCAGTTTACTTCATGGATCTGCCTCTCCTGCTCCACACTCTGTGTCTGGTGAACCCTCTCACCGTTCCTGCACCTCTGGCCTGTACCCCAGTTCTGTATGCATAAGTAAATATTAAAAAAAAAGCTATCATTTGGTAGAATTTGATGACTAAATTAACTAAATTAAAATATGTCAATTATATTATTGCAATTATGTTATAATAATATAAATTATAATTGTTATAATAATAATTCACTTATAATGAATTATACATCTTTTAATGAATAACTTCATGTTATATCTGTTTAAGTAGAAAATCAGTTATCTTACTTGCTGTTTTTGCTTTATTTATTTAAATATAATTAGTCATTTACCATAGAAATGGCATAGTTTATGTTCACATGCATTCATTATTCATATTCTAACATAAAATAGGCTGGTAAAAACAATAATAGGGAATAATATTTTGGAAATATGTTGCACAATATTTTTCTCATATGATGCATTATATGTTTCTTTTTCATTTAAGTAGAATGAGACTCCCCAACTGTTAGGTTTAACTAAGGCTAGTATTAAATACGTGAAATATTAATATCAGAGGTCTTGCCAAAACTTGTTAACTACATGGTGGAATTTTCAGGCTTTTATTTGTTACCATAGAAATAGCTAGCTTTGTTGCAATTAAGTACACACTCTTCACTCATACCCTGTGGTAGTAGATGCAAGTGGCCGAATAATGTGGCACCACCATGTGTTCATTCAGGGCCTGAAAATCTGATTATCTCTCAGCCACTCATGACAAGATCCCAATTTGAGTCTGTGTTTCAGGTTTTGTGCTAGATAAATCTATAGCATTCTGTGGTCACTGAGACCTCATCATTCGAATTGTAAACAAAAGAAAGACATGAAAGGAAACAGCCATTTTTCAAAAAAGTATCAGATTATGTCATTCAAGCTTAACTCACTGTAACACTTTTTAATAGATTGTTTTGTTTCCAATATCACAACATGTGCCTTTGATGGAAAAAACACTTGAGAAATAAATTCAGTACATTTTCTATAACATAAAATATACCTAAAAATAGCCCTATATTTACTGATGCTGGAATGCTAAACTGATTTTAATTTTTAAAATCTAAGTCAGAGAAGTTTTCTTATTTACTTATTAAAGTTTTCTTATTATTTTCTTATTAAAGTTTTCTTCTCAAAAATATTACTTTGTAGCTTTAGTATTGATCTTTGCTGCCAAATAAATGAGGGTTTAATTTACAGATTGTTTGATCTGATAACCATGCAGGTGATACTGAAGTTGAAACAGATTCCTGTGGTGACAAGTGTGGGGAAAGATGGCTTTACCACGGCCTTGCTCCCTGAGCTGCAGCTGCAGTAGTGAGATGGATGCAGGGGAGTGTCTGAGACAGTGGTACCCTTACCAGCCCCGAGCCCCCTGAGACTCCTACCTTCCCCTGTAATTGTGCTAACAAAATTAGTGACTGTACATATTCTCCCCTACTGTCTCAGCAGCAGCAGCCACATCAGGGTTCTATCAGGAAGTTTTACCCCAGCAAAACGAAGTCCCTGGACAAATACCATGGAGAGTCATACCAACGTGGCTGCTTTAAGCAGCAGCCTGCCCTGCAGCCCCCAACATTGCTATATCAAGGCCCTGCAGAAGCACACTAGGTACAGCAAGGCTGAGACCCCAATGACGCCAGCTAGAGCCATGGCCCTGGGAATATGCTGACTAGCATGTCCTGACCTCAGCACCTGTGGGGTCTTTCCAGGCTCCCCTGGCTTTCCTTTTGAAAATAGTGCCAAAATTAAAAGTGGACCAATCAGGCTTGAGCTCTCCGGTTCCATTCATGACTTCACTCCATCATTGAAAATGCAGTAAACTGATTGGTGCTTAACTGGTATTGATAAAAAACAAATTAAAAATGATCCAGTCAGGTTTATAAGGTGGGGATGCTGAACAGGATATAAGCCAGTAAAAAGCTTTAATTCATTTAGCAGATGACTTCTGAGGAAATTCAGCAAATGACTTCACAAGGGGATTCATCAGAGGGCTTCAGAAGAGAAACATTCAGTAGATGGTTGCAGACCTTTCAGATTTATCAAAACTTTGAGGCTTTAACCTTTGCGGAAATTTTCATTAGATCTTTGTAGACTTAGAGAGCTCCACAGAACTTCGAGACCTTTGCAGACTCTGAAACCTCTGTAGACTTCAACCTTCACCAAAGCCTCCACAAACTTCATAGACATTCATATACTCCTGTAGACTCCCTGACCTGCATAGTCTTCCAGACCTCTGAAGACCTTTGCATCTTTGCAAAGCCGCTGCACCTATTTCCAGTCTTGCCTCACACATTGCCTTTAAAGGGCACCATTAAAAGTTATTCATCATTGGCTGTATGTCACAGAGTTGTAATACTGGTGTCTAATGCTCTGACTAATCAGCACTGTCGACTGATGATCACACTACTGACATGTCAGATCACCTCTGAGAGCTGTAACTGACTCCTCTTGTTGTTTCCTCTAGTACTGCCAAGACCAGCTCTGTCATCAGACTGTTGCTGTGGTTGCTACAGTGTCACCACAGCTGCCCCTGTGATCACCTGTACTCCACCTGCCACTTTTAGTTGAGTCTTGGTCTATTCGCTTACCATCGCCACCAACTTCAGGTTATCATTGAAGAAACAGCTCCATTTTTCATATGTAGCCTTTGTTTGGACTAGTGGACACTATCTGATGTAAGATAGCCAGTCACTTAGTGTTTTACAGCATACTTAATGTGATTATAAAATAAATTTTACCTTTGGAGTCATGCCAAAACACTAGTTAATGTTGAAAGTTCATATACCACTATCTAATTTGAACAATATAATTTTTCATGTAAAAGTAATTTTGTTGTCAACAGCCCTACTAAGACTTTCATCAGCATGTCTATGAACCTTTGCAATGGTTTCCTACTTAGTATCCTTCCTCAAATTCTTCTTAGTCCAATTCAGTCTCCACCTTCCACCAGGATCATCTCCCTGAGATTCTTCATGTAATCAATTATTTACATTTTATAAACAAAACCATAATATATATAGCTGGAGTTTCAACTACTCTAAATCATAAACTACTTTTATAACTGCCTTGTACTACAAGTAGCTACTCAATAAATTCTGAATAATGGGTTGCATGCCTTATGGTTCCAGTACTGACTGTTTTGTCAGTCAGTACTTTGGTCATAGAAGCACCAGTGTTTTCTACTGTAAATGGGCAATAGCAAAATTAACTCCATTGTATTATTTTGAAAATTAAACTGACAATTTATGGGAAGTGCTTAACACAAGTTGCAGATTGGCTATCACTAGAGTAGCTGTAAACTTTCCTCCAACCTCCCATCCAGAACAGACACATATTACATACTACTCATTTTCCAAAGGAGCTTCTCTGTAACTCAAAGGTTAGAAATGCACAGTGAGTAGATCTCACAAAGAACAGGTAGAATTTACCAGGAAGAGGGGTGGGTGGGTCAAAAGAGTTTGAGATACATTCTATTTCAAATCTAGAGTAATACCTGACTGGGGAAGACTTCAATGTTACCTCAGTGAAAAAGATAATTTTTAAAATTTCTACTTAATTAGATATTAAAATATCTTATTTAAAATGCTAAAAATAAAACAAGTTTTGAGCCCTCCCTGGTGGCGAAATACATTAAAGCACAGCACTATGAAGCCGGCCACAGATGCTTTAGCACCAGGGAGGTGACTGACATGGCACAGCAGACCTTGCCTGTCTCGCCCACTGCTCCCCTCAGCAGTGTAATTAGTCAATCAGCCTGTTCTGCTCCCTATTCTGTCTCTGCTGAATCTTCTCACCACCCCGGCATCTCTGGCCTGTACCCCAGTTCTGTATGCATAAGTAAATTAATATTAAAAAGTTTTTTTAAAAAGTTATTGGGCCTTCACTTATAAGTTTTCATTACAGAATCTGCTTTAATTCATAAAATAGGAATCATAACTCCTTTGTGAAATAATTATAAAGTTTAGTCTTATAAAGTGAAAATTGCTAGTTTTTGCTGAGAAAGTTGTTTACTCTGATTCCCAAGTTTCTCATCTGGGAACTAGGGATAATAATATATACATTGTCTGAAAGCTGGGGGAATTATCAATGGTGATAATGATTCATATATTTAACTGTGCTAGGCCATTTATGTAGACAAATTCAAT
>NW_004567115.1:1695369-1696550 GCF_000260355.1 Condylura cristata | reverse complement strand
TACATCTTTAATCCACTTCGAGTTGATTTTTGTGTATGGTGAGATGTAGTGATCTAGTTTCATTTTTTTGCATGTAGCATCCCAGTTTTCCCAGCACCATTTGCTAAACAAACTTTCTTTGTTCCATTGAATCTTCTTTGCTCCTTTGTCAAAGATTAGTTGTCCATAAACCTTTGGGTTTATATCTGTGTTTTCTATCTTAATCCACTGGTCTGTGTGTCTGTTCTTGTTCCAGTACCAGGCAGTTTTGATTATTATGGCTTTGTAGTATAGCATGAAGTTTGGGAATGTAATGCCTCCATTCTCTTTCTAGTCATGAGAGTTTTGGCTATTCGAGGTCTTATGTTGCTCCATAACAATCTCATCAACATTTTTTCCTATTTCTTTGAAGAATGTCATTGAGACTTTTATTGGGATGGCATTAAATCTGTTTATCACTTTTGTTAGGATGGCCATTTTGATGATGTTAATTCTCCCGATCCATGAGCAGTGGATATCTTTGCATTTCATGGTGTGTTGAACTTTTTTATGAGGGTTTCATAATTTTCTTTGTATGGATATTTCACCTCTTTTGTTAGATTCATTACCAAGTATTTGATTCTTTTTGTTTTAATTGAACAGGGTTTTTTTTTTTTTTATAATTTCTGTTTCTTCTGATTGGTTGTTTGTGTAGAGGAAGGCCTCTGATTTTGGTATGTTGATTCTATATCCTGCTACCATGCTAAACTGGTGGATAGTTTTGATTAGTTTCTCTGTGGATCTTTTAGGGTGTCCATGTAGATTAACATATATCTTGCAAATAAGAAGAATTTTACTTCTTCTTCTCCTATTTGGATTTCTTGTATGCCTTTTTCCTGTCTTATTGCTATGGCTAGAACTTCCAATGTTATGTTGAAGAGCATTGGCAATAGTAGACACCCTTGTCTTGTTCTTGATCTCAAGGGAAATTCTTTCAGCTTTTCTCCATTGTGTATAATATTGGCTGTGGGTTTATCATAGATGGCTTTTATCATGTTGAGGTATGTTCCTTCTATTTCGAGGATTTCGAAGGCCTTAAACATAAATGGGTGTTGAACTTTGTCGAATGGCTTTTCCACATCTATTAAATGATTATGTTTTTATTTTTCTGTCAGTTTATGTGATAGATTATTACATTAATTGATTTTCTGATGTTGAACCAT
>NW_004567115.1:1681049-1690682 GCF_000260355.1 Condylura cristata | reverse complement strand
TTTGGAGATTTGTGTCATTGTTGTTGTTCTTCTCCAGGTATTTTTTGATTTTTCTTTGACCTCTTCATTGATCCAATGGTCCTCAGTATTGTGGGTTTCAGTCTCCAACATGGTAGATTGGTTTTAGTCTTCCTCATATGGTTTATTTTGAGTTTGATTCTTTCATGGTCAGAGAAAATAGTTGATATGATTTCGATCATAGTATATCTATTGATATTTATCTTGTGACCCAGTATGTGGTCAATCCTAGAGAATGATCCATGTGGATTTGAGAAAAATGTGTACTCAGATTTTCTGGTATGCAGTATTGTATAGATATACGCTAGACCCATGTTGTCCAGGTCTTTGTTCAAAGCTTTAGTGTCTTTGCTTATGTTTTGTTTTGTTGATCTGTCCATTGTGAAGAGCGGTGTGTTGAAGTCTCCTACTATGTGTATGTACTTTCTCTGATATGCATTTGCATAGATGACAGTAGTTTCCTGATATATTTTGGTGCTCCTTCATTTGGTGCATATATGTTGATTGTTATTTCTTCTTGTTGTATTGTCCCCTTAATCATAATGTAGTAGCCTCTGTGTCTCTTTTAACCTTTTTTAGTTTGAAGTCTATTTGATATGATATAAGTATAGCATTTCCTGCCTTCTTTTTTGGTACATTTGCTTGTAGGACTGTTTTCCATCCTTTTATTTTGAATCTGTTTTTTTTTTTCTTTTTCAGTTAGGTATGTTTCCTGTGGGCAGCAGAACATTGGGTCTGTTTCTTAATCCATCCTGCAACTCTATGTCTTTTTATTAATGAGTGTAAGCCATTTGCTTGTAGAGATAATATTGATATACTGGAACCTGCATTTGCCATTTGGCCCTTTTATATTTTTATTCCTTGTTTTGAACTGTTCTTGTTCATTTGGTTTCAGGGCATCTTATAGTATTTTTTGGAGTGTAGGTTTAGTCATGATGAAAATCTGGAGTTTCTGTATATCTGAAAATGTCTTTATTCTTTCTTTGTAGTGGAAGAAGAGCTTCGCAGGATAGATTATTCTTGGTTGGCATTTAATGCTTTGGAGTTTGTTGAGTATGTCCCTCCACTCTCTTCTTGCCCATAGTGTTTCTTCAGAGAAGTCTCGTGTTAGCCTGATCGTTTTCCCTTTATAAGTTATTTGTTTCTTCCCTCTTGTTATTCTCAATATCTTCTCCTTGTCTTGTATTCTTGGTAATTTTACTATGATGTGTCTTGCTGTATTTCTTTTGTCTTCATGGTTGTTTGGTGTTCTTGCTTCTTGGATATCTACTTTCATCTCCTTCATATCAGGGAAGTTCTCTTCTATTATCTTTGTGGACATTTTCTCAATTGGCTTTTCTCTTCACTTTCTGGGATACCTATAACTCTGATACTTCCTTTCCTAGTGGTGTCAGATAGCTCTTGAAGTGTTTCTTCATTCCTTTTCCTTTTTACTTCTCTTTCTTTTTCGTTTTTAATTCTCTTTGTTTCTGTGTCTTCGAGAGTGCTGATTCATTCTTCCATTTCATCTATTCTGTTTTCATTACTTTTCCCAGCATTCTTTATATCCTCTTGTGGCCTTTTCATAGCCTGCAATTTTTCTACTTCCGCTTTTAATGTGAATGCTTGTCTAATATCATTTTGAATGCTTGTCTAATATCATTTTTGTTACTCTTTCATTTCTTTCATTCAATTCTTGTTTGCATTCTTCAACTCCTTGATGGCTTGCCTCATTTCATTTTTTTCCTTCTCATCTTCTTTTTGTTTATTTATCATGATGATTCTGAATTCTCTATCTGGTAGGCTGAGTAGTTCTATTTCTTTGGTGGTTTTTGCTGACTGATCTTTTTGTGGTGAATTTTCCCTCTGTGGACTTGATTGAATATTTGTCTTTTTTCCCTCGTGTATTTTCTAATACTTTCTATTCATTGAGACACAGTGTTGCTATTATTGAACGGCACTTTTTCTGGATGTTCTTTCTGAGATGGCAGAGGGACTTCCAGACACTTCAGTTGTGGAGGGTATTCTGAGCCTTGTTTTATTTCAATATCTCCTGTTTTTTTCAGCCCGTACTGTGTAGAATTATGTCTGTTGCCTCTGCCAGTGATGCTCAGGGGTCTCTTGTGGTGTTCAGCTTTTTCTGGTAACTCATTGAGTCCTTGTCTTTGGAAGGTGCCTGTTGATCTTTGTAGCCTTCTGATGCCCTGGGTTCCCTCTATGCTTGGATGCAGCCGTGGGGTTGGAGTGCATTAGAAGTTTTGCAGCCGCATCTGTGGTTTACCCAGTCATGGCTTTGTTCATTTTTTGAGCACTGTGAGCCTTGCAAGGCAGTGCCTTAATGGCTCACACGTCTTCCGGCCACTGCTGTTCAGTAACACCTTGAGTCCTAACTCTGCCTGCCCCCCTATTATACAGGCTGTCAGTCCTCCCTCAAGTCCTCTAGGGCTCTTTGTGTTCACTCAGAGCCATCTCTCCCTGAGCCGTCTTTCCCTACCACTTGGATGAATGTTAATGGGACTGTTTTTATTCAGTCTAACCATTTTTGCCCATTTTTATTTTAGGGGCTTTGTGAACTTGCTGGCCCCGTCTTAGTGATTAATGCCAGGAACAAGCCTCCTGGCATCTGCTCTGTGTGTGTGTGTGTGTGTGTGTGTGTGTGGTGGGAGTTAAAGGTTTGTAAGCCTTGCAGCTGCCCCAGTCACCAGATCACCAGACTTTCCTCCCCACCTCTTGGGCTCAAGAGGTGCCCACTTGCATAGTCTTTTTCCACAGCTTAAGTTCTACTCACAGCCTCCGTCTGCGGAAGTAGAGCCTGGGCACTCCCCCAATTGGAGATGCAGTGTTCAGCTTATCCTGTCTGTGGTGCTTCCGGATAGGAATTCCTTTATCAGAACTCCCCAATCACCTATTCTCCCTCAATTATCTTCCTTCTAGTGAGTCCAGGGTGTTCTCATTTGGGTTGAAACTTGTAGCAGGTAAGTCTATAGTCCTTTTTTATATATTCCTGTGCAAGCTTGGATGTAGAGTCTTCTTGGCATCTTTACTCTGCCACTATCTTTCCCATTCCCAAGCTGGTCTGTCAGTGGTTTTGCCAAGTGCCCAGGTGCTCCGGATCAGATGTGCAGTCTTTCCTCAGCCTGGGCTCCACTCACCATGCTGATGATTGGCAAGTAATTATTAATGTTGGCTGATAGCTCTAGGAGGTGCTAAAGAACTGTAGGGTGAATTGTTTGGTTTCTATTTGTCCCACTAGACAGTGAAGTCCATGTCAAGAACCACACAGAACTGGATCTAAAGGAATTTCAATTGAATTTTCTATTAATATTCACCAAGTATGTCTGTTTTTCCACAGACAACCTCACCAAAGAGTACTAGGCCAATTCTCAGCTAGAGTTGACAGTGACTACCAGTTCTAGAGGGCTGCCGCTGGCAGTGCACTACCCCAGGAGAGGAAGGACAATAGTTTGGAATTCGGTCTTGTGTTTCTGGTGGGACAGCTTCATGCTCAGGCACTGAGGCCCAGGGTGGGGTCTCTGAGCCTGACCTATGGCTAGGAAGGCATGGCCCTGGGCTCACACTGCTGTGGCCCAACGGCCACCACCACTGCCATCACCACTTCTTCCAACTAATATTTTATTTTTAAGATGAATTTATTTATGCATACAGAACTGGGGTACAAGCCAGAGGAACAGGGGCAGTGAGAGGATTCACCAGAGATTGAGTGGGGAACAGAACAGATAGATCCAGGTAGTAAACTGCTGAGGGGAGCAGTGGATGAGACAGGAGAGGTCTTCTGTGCCATATGAGTCACCTCTGGTGCCAGGGATTGAATTAGCACTAGAGTGGCTGTTACCTTGCAGTGCTGCGTCCTAACCCATTTGCCAACAGGAAGGGCCAGTATTCAAGGTTTTAAATCAGGTTGAAGACCTGATTGGTTTCCTTTGTATGGTAATTTCTACTTCTATCAACCAATGAACGTTTGATATTTTCTTTTTAATCCATGAATTTAGTTAAAGTGGGAAACACACTACAAAAATATCAGAATGAAATATGTGTGATAACAATAGCAGCTAAGTTTCTGGAATTTGGAAAACAATCCCTTAAAATGTCATAGGAGTAATTGCCCTATATAGAGAAGGGGAAGTTGCAGGCTTTATTTATAAACATTTATAAATATTTAGAAAAATATCTCCTCCCCATCCCTCTCCTCTTTCCTCACTCTTTTTTTATTTTGTTACTGTTTTTATTGGTATTATTTGTATTTCCCAGATCCATTTATGGTAGCTATAGAATGTGATAAAATAATCTTAAAGGCAAGGTATTTTGTTCAATTTGGAAGAATTTCTTTAGTGTCCTGATTTGAAGTACAAATAAATTGTTGACTTTTTTTAAAGGTCTATTTATTTATGTTTACAGAACTGGGGTACAGACTAGAGGTGTGGTAGATGAGAGGATTCATCAGAGACAGAGTGGGTAGCAGGACAGGAAGAGCTACTGAAATACACTGCTGAGGGGAGCAGTGGGCTGGTCAGGAGAGGTCTGCCACACACTATGTGGGTCAGCTCCCTGGGGCAGGTATCGTACTAATGCTGCAGTGGCTTTGGAGAGCTTCATAATGCGGTGCTTTAACCTGTTGTGCCAATATTTTCTTTAAGGATGAGAAAAAAATTAAATTGTAATAAAAGCAAATGGTGACATGGTAAAATAGAACATTTTACAGCATTACCTCCAGAGACAGAAAAAAAAAAAAAAGGAAAATCTTAAAGAAACAGAAGTCCATAATATCTTACCCTCCTCTTTAAAAAAGACATTTACTTAGATGCTCACACTTGCTTTCTTTGGATGGTGAATTAATTAAGCCCTGGATCGTAACAGTTGATTAATCCCTTTCACTATCAAGGGTTTAGTAAAACCATTCTAACTTTCAAATATCTAATGTAAATCATCTACATTAGCAGCATAATGTAATATTTTCAAAATATTTTTAAACTTTTCTTATCCATGCCAAAATCTTAAAAAATACAGATGGTCCTCTGTAATTTTCTAGTTGTAGGAGAATAGATTGTCTCACTTTACAGGAATATTTCCAAACACAGTATTTCCATCTGGTGAGAATAGATTTTGCAGTCAATGATTCATTAGTATAGGAATCATTGGTTATATTTGCAAACATAAAATCACTCCGCAATTAGATATCATAACAATAACACCATTTCTTAAAGACAATACTAAAACTGCTTTGGAGTCCAAGGAAAAAAACACAACAGGCATACTTCCTGCCCACCCATGGTTGCACAAGTGCCTCTCCTTTTCTTTCTAATTTTCCTAATAAACCTTTCCTCTTTCCTTTTTTTTTTTTTTTAAGATTTATCTATTTATGCCTACAAAGCTGGAGTACAAGTCAGATGTGTGGCAAGGGATTGAAGATTCACCAGAGACACAGTGGGGAGCAGAACAGGCAGAGAAGGGAATTGAACTAGTGCTTCAGTGGCTGCTATAGCTTCATAGTGCTGTTTTTTGTTCTTCTTTTTTTTAAAGATTTATTTATTTACTCATACAGAACTGGGGTACATGCCAGAGGTGCAGGGGCAGTGAGAGGATTCACCAGAGACAGAGTGGGGAGCAGAACAGGCAGATCAACAAAGTACACTGCTGATGGGAGTAGCAGGTGGGTCAGGAGAGGTCCGCCATGCCATGTGGGTCACCTCTGGGGCAGGCGGGGATCGAACTCATGAGGAAGTGGCTTTTGATTCTTAGTGCTGTGTTTTAACCCGCTGCACCACCAGAGAGGGCTCTTTTTTTTTTTTTAAGATTTATTTATTTGTGCATACAGAACTGGGGTACAGGCCAGATGCTCAGGGGCGGTGAGAGGCTTCACCAGAGACAGAGGGGGAACAGAAAAGACCTATTGAGGAAGTACACTGTTGAGGGTAGTAGCAGACGGGTCAGGAGAGGTCTGCCACGCCATGTGATCACCTCCAGGGCAGGTGGGAATGTAATTCATGAGGAAGTGGCTTTAGCATCTCAGTGCTGTGCTCCAACTCCCTGAGCCACCAGGGAGGGCCCATAGTGCTGTTTTTAACTAACTGTGCCACCAGGGGCCCTAAACCTTTCCTTTTAAAATGAAAAAAAAAAAAAAAAAAAAAAACAACCAACAAGTAAAAAGCACCTACAACAGAGTTGTTACTATTATTATTTTGTTGGAGGAGGTGTTTATAAAAGTTTCTGGATTTATTTTAACGCTCCAACTTCTGCTAAAATCTAAGGCATTGGATTATCTATTAAAATTTCTCAGTAAACAAAAAAGAAAGCAGAAATGACACAAAAACAATTTCACCACCAGTATTAATCTCAAAAAATAGATAGCCACTGAGCCAGAAGACTTGAACTAAGAGAATTAGAGGTTTCTGAATGATTTTATGTACAATTATTGATGTTCTAACTGTTCTCATTACTAGAAGTGAGGACTACTGACTCTACTATGGCATACTGCTAGAGCCCACTGAACTCCCTTTCTGCTTTGCTCTTGTGTCTCTTCCCATCTTCAACACCCCCTGACCCCCACCCCAAAAGCCTCAGTTCTAGGGTGTATCATTATCTGATTTAAAAAATAAATAAAAGATTTAAAAAGTATATAAGCTGCCAGTCAATTGGATATTAGTGTACTCCAGTTTTGTAGCCAGCAGTATTACCAATAATTAGCATCTCTCTCATCCTTTCTGTGCCTATTTATAGCTTAGAGTCTGAGTCATACCTCAGGAAAAAGGGCAATTTTTGTTCTTGGAAAAATTGCTTTCTGATCTTTGTATGATACTGATTAATTTATAAAAGCCTTTGTCTGGCTATCAGTTCAATTTTATTTTTATTCCATTACATTTCCAGAAGAATTTGATGATGTTATTGTCCACAGAATAATAGAAAAATAACAAAAATTCTAAAAATTATTCTTTTTTAAAGATTTATTTATTCATTCATACAGAAATAGGGTAAGGCCAGAGGTGCAGCAGCAGTGATTCACCAGAGACAGAGTGGGGAGCAGAACAGGCAGATCAACAACGTACACTATTGAGGGGAGCAGCAGGCGAGACAGGAAAGGTCTGTTGGGCCATGTGGGTCACCTCTGGGATGGGGGATGAACTTACACTGAAGTGGCTGCGGCTTGCTTGTATTACTGCATCCTAACCCTTTGTGCCACCAAAGAGGGCCTAAAACTTGTTTTTAACAGAATGAAATGATGGGTCATTTTACAAAGACCAGCAGTCTTCCTCATGGGAAGATTAGATTGATAGAAAGATCGATAGATAGATAGATAGATAGATAGATAGATAGATAGATAGATAGATAGATAGATAGATAGATAGAATATAAAATTTTGGTGTAAATTAAATTATACAGTGTATATATTTAAAATAAGTGAAAAATATTACTATCAAATTTTAAAAAGTGTTTATCAAGAGAAGTCTTGGATTCTAATATTCGAATATAATTTTCTCCCTTATTTATCACCAACAAGTAAAATGTATATGGTTATCGTTAACTTTTTCTTATTTTCTGTTGTCACTTTCTGCCTATTTCTCCATGTAGATCAATATTAGCTGATCTTTTAAAATTAGTACTTAAAGATCAACAATCAAGTCAGGTTGACTTTTGCAGACCATAAAATATAATGGTTAGGATTATTGTCTCTGAGATTGAATCCTGTTTTACTTAATAACTATATAACAATCAACAATAAATTTAAGCAAAGCACATCTCTTCATATATCATTTACCTTAAGTGAAAAATGAGGATTTTTACATATTAGGAAGTAATTACAGTTAGTAGAACAGTGGGTTTCATTAATAAGTTCAATATATTTTAACGATTATTTATATCAGACAGGGATATTAATGTTGAATTGTTAATTCTCAGAGATCAAAGGTTATCATTTTAATGAACTCTGCTCAGTTTCAATAAATAACTTGCATAAAAGCAAAGACTTGATAAATGATTTTAATAGTAGAATTCAATAATTTGACATAACCTATAGTACAATATACAATAAAATACATTTTTTAAAAAGTACATGTTATCACAGATTGTTTTCCATTTCCCATTAATGGTTCAATTTACAAAATTGTTTCAGATATTTCTTTCAAATTGGTGCCAGTTTTCAGTAAAGCCAAAACTATTATATACATTTCAACAGACAATTATTTTACATACCAAATAGCGTCCACATATTGACAATTCTAAAGAAAATCTTTTAGCAATTTCTTAAAAAATACAATGTAAAATGGAAGAGGTTAAAATTTCTAAATGAGGAAAATAGCATTATATCAACTTTTAAATTGAGGTCTGACCATTAATGATTTAAGGAATGTTTTGTGGCAAATATATAAAACCACAAAATTGCTTTATTAAATAAACCAATACTTCTTTCAAGTTTATATTTTGTCATGTTAAAAACAGAAAAGTTAGATACTTAAAGTATTTCAGACCTTTTTGAATTCTTATTGTTAAAGCAAATGCACAATTTCAATTTAGAAATTTTAGCAAAATATTGAGATCAATTTTTCAGATTTACTGTTTAGAAGAAATATTACTAAGACTTTTATAGCATATCAAAGTACACCTTTTCTTCAAGATTATTAAAGGTTTTCATCTTGGCATCTCTAGCTTACTGATATCTAAATGATTAGAAAAATATATGTAAAGTTATTGCAAGACTTTGAAACCTTATCTCTTTAAATCTTCAGTTGCCCTGTGGTTTTAAAATATTAACCAGCATTTTTTATTACTTTGTAATACCAGAGTGGTCTTATCTACAAAATATTTTGACCCTGTATATTATATATGTCCCCCATTATATACAAACAAGATAGGGTTAACTTTTTAAATAATTTTAAAATTCTCAAACTCTACATTATGATTTTTAAATATAGATGTCTATCTCCATATGTGTTGAAGTTAATGTGATTCTAGTTTTGAAAAGCACTGTTTTAGATTTTGTGACATGTTAGGATTCAGCTCCAGCATACATGATACTTTTATTGTCTTTTCCTTGTTCCAGTAAATTTTTCCAAATGAGATTCTGTAATACTTTAAGGGAGATAACTGGTATCTTGAAGATGAAGCAGTCCCTCTCAAAGAGGAAGGTAATTTTGTTAGCAAGATCATATTAACTGTGTAAGATCAAAGAGTGAAATTAATTTTGGGGCATGGGGATGGATGTCTGTGGAGGAATGAGGGAATACTTCTATAATGAACAAGATAACATGAGAGACAATTTCAAAACAAGGGGTGGTGGGTATTTAGAGGTTTAGAAAAGCATCAAGCCATGGTATTACCATGGTACAGATTTTAAAAGAATAATTAAAATCAGTACCTTTTATCCTTAAAACTATATATTTTGGTGAGGTGGTAAACTGGGAGTAGAATTGTGTTATAACTTCTTGATGTTAAGTTATTTAGTCTATCCTTGTTGATATTTTAAAATATAAAGTAATTATATGAACAAGCCCATAAGAAGACTAGGTATATACCCAAAAGACACAAAAACACTGATTGAAAAAGATACCTGTACCCCCATGTTTATTGCTGTTTTATTTACAATTGGAAAAACATGAAAGCAGCCCAAATGCCCAAAAGTAGATG